>NC_088802.1:328047-552365 GCF_011386835.1 Chrysemys picta bellii | reverse complement strand
CAGGTCCTGTCTCCCCCCCAGTCCCAGATTCTCCATAGCCCCAGGCCCTGTCCCCTCCCTATCCCAGAGATCCTCCACACCCCCAGGTGACTCAAAGGGGAAAGCGGGACCAAGCCTGGGCCCCTGGAGACGAACAGCGGTGACCTCCCCTCACAGCTGTGCAGGGGCCCTGCCCTTGAGTGGAGCTGGGGGGCATGACTTCCGGGGGCAGGAGAAGCTGGCAGTGGAGTGGGGATATTGAGCGGGTGGATGAACAGCAGCAGAGAGGATCTCACACAGGGAGACTATGGACATACCCAGAGTGACCTGGTTCCCACTGACAATAATATAGCCAAGGCCCAGCTGATAGCCCACTGCACCCGCCTTGCAGCTTGGACAGCTGGGTTCCCCACCCCCGAGTGCACGCAGCAAGCAGCTGTAAAAGACATTTTATTTCCAGCATTCATGCTGAGTCCATACCAGTATTAAAAACAAGACACAAGATGAGCCTCACACACATCACCCCACAGCCCTGGTCGGTGCAGAAAGCATTGCTCCCACAGGGCTCCAGACGCACCCTGCAGCCAAGCCAGGATGGTGGCACCCCTCACTTCCTGTTGGCCTGCGCTGTTCCGATGACGCACTCGTTCACCTGGAAGGGGGAGAGATGGAGTTGAGCGGGAAGCTGCAGCATTGTAACATGGGCAACCCCCTTCCATCTGCCTGAGCCACGCACCAGTCAGTCACTTACTTTGCTGGCAAAGCGCAGGGAGTTCAGGGACTCTGACAAGTTCTCCTCCAGCGGGGAGATGTTCACAAACATCAGCCTGGGGGCATTGGAAAGAGGAGGAACAGAGGTTAGAGGGGCCTGCAGAAGCACTCTTCTGGCACCACCCCCAGCACCTGGTGTCCCTGCACATTCTCTAACTCTTAGACTCCCTCCACTCTCTGTCCATACAGTGTGTCCCATAGCCCTGCCCTCCACCTTGGTGCTATATCCTTCTCCATACATCTTCACCTCATCCCTCCTCCCCACTCCTACTATTCCTACTGCCCCCCCCCATTGTTACTCACATCTTAGAGTTGCCCCCCAGCGAGTTCTGCAGCAGGTAGGTGAGCTTGCTGTTCCTGTAGGGTATGTGGGGCTCCTGCAGAGTGGGAAGACAGGAGTCAGCTCCCCACAGTCCATGAGAAGGGGCCATGTTGGGACCCCTGGGCAGGGAGATTTCATAACATCTATCTCAGACAGCCCCCGGCCTCACTGTGGCTCCCCAATACCAGGCAGAGAAGGGCTGGGGGAGAGGGAGGGGGCAGTGAGGTGCATGCAGGTGGTATGTTACATTGCCTACAGCACTATGACCACTGGCCCTGGGGAAAGAGGGGAAGAGACTGCTGATAATGGGGCATGGGGTGTCCTAGCTGTTACCTTGTTGGAAAGCGCCATGATGACCAGCCCCAGGGTAGAGAGGCTAGTGTTAATGGCTTGGGTCTCCCTCAACCGCTCCCCCTTCGAGAAGGACTTGTCCAGCCGCTCGCTGCCTGCCAGGTCCACCAGGCTTAGCACCGCTGCAGCGAAGGGAGAGGGAACGGATATGAGAAAGGTCTGGGAGAGGGCACCTCACCCAGCTCTCCCACAAATGGCAGGGCAGCCGCACCACAGGTGGTCCTAGCAACCAATGCTCCCCCAGCCCTGCCTTCCAGTTATTCTCTGGCAGCCCCAGCCACCACCTGCCACACTCACAGACACTGTGCAGGTCCCGGCTCCGGTTCCAGCCCTCAATGCGCAGCTGGAAAAGGCTGTGGCTGCGGGAGGAGCGGTCGTTCAGAGCCGTCTTCGCCACGGAGCGGTTGGCCTTGGCCGTTCGCAGTAGCTTCAGCACCTGGGGAATGCAGGGTGTGTTGGTGGGGTCAGTACAGCTCCTAAGCCCACCGGCTCCAGCACACCCACATCTCAGCTCACCTCATCCTCAGAGTCCACAGGCACATAGCGCAGGTTGGGAACATGCAGCTCCTCACTGCTCTGGCTGACCCGCTTGATCTCCAGTTCGGCACCCCGCTCTGGCCGCCCCACCAGCAGGTCCCGCAGCGACTCATTGTAGATCTCCAGAAAGTTGGCCGTGAAACAGTACTGGGATGTGTGTGGGAGACAGAAACAACATCAGAACCATGAGAGTGTGGGAGGAATAGGTATGCTGCCAGAGCCACAGGATTGGGGGCAGGCATGAAGGGCAGAATGGGATGCTCACTCACCTGCCAGCCCTTGGGCTCCAGTTCCCGTGCCCCCTGGAAGACCTGCTGCACGGCCCGAGGAATCATGCCCATAGTCTCGGGGCTCATGTCGTCCGGCCCCTCCATGGTATAGGTCTTACCACTGCCTGTCTGCCCATAGGCAAAGATGCAGACATGGTACCCATCCAGAGCGGACTGCAGGGAGGGAGGAGGAAGTGGTCACTATGGGGGTAACCCCCAGATTCCCAAACACCCAAGTCCTGTGCCCCACTCTGTACCTGCACCAACAGCGCAATCTCTTCAAACACCTCCTCCTGGGAGCAGGCAGGGGAGAACACCCGGTCAAAGCTGAAATCGTATTTCACATCGCCTTTGCGGTCACGTCCAACGTGGGACTGGGGGGAGAGACAGACATGTGGGTCAGACTATAGGACTCATTCCCAGGACCCCAGGCCTGGGCTGGGGGAATTGACAGCCACCTCTGCACCTCTGATGCGAAGTCCCCAGAGTGGGAATGAGGGGCAGTGATTGCAGAGGATTCTTTAAGGCAAGAAGGGGCCATGAGGACCTGCAGAGGAGCCAAGCCAGGCAGGGTGAAGGGGCGGCTCAATGGCAGGGAAGATTCAACACTGGTGAGTGCAAGCCGCTAATGGAACTACTTGGTTGCTCAGCTGAGTTTGAGATTAACAAACCCTTCAGAGAAGGCCCCAGGTTTCTAACATGCTGCCAGGAAATTGGGGGGGCAAGGGATGAGGTTAATCGCCTCTCCATGCAGCATCTGTGGCTGTTACTGGACACACTGTACAGATCTGGCAGCCACACTTCAAAAGGATGATGAAAAACTGGGAAAGGTTCAGAGAAAAGCTACAAGATTTGAAGGCTGGAAAACCTGCCTCAGTAAGAGACTGAAGGAGCTCCCTCTATTCAGCTTATTGAAGAGAAGGCTCAGTGGAGATTTGATCATGGTCTCCACTTACACATATGGACAAATTTGAGAGCAGAAGGCTCTAAGCTACCAGACAGAGGCAGAAGGAGAAACCAGTGGCTGGGAGCTGAAGCCAGACAAATTCAGGCTACAGATAAGATGCAAGTTGTTAATAGGGAAGGAACTGGCCACGGGAAGCACTGCCCCGAGGGCATTGCAGCAGGAACTCTCTGTCACTGGGAATCTCAAGCATGAATGTCTGTGCACCCCCTTCACATGTTCATGCGCACAGATCTCTGGCCTGCTGCTCAGAAAAATGCTAGCCCCTGGAGGTGTGAGAAGGCTGGTCTCAAGGCAGCAGGCCCAGCTGGGCTGTGAGGTGCTAGCAAGGTTTCCGAGGCTCCAAGCACAGGGGCCCTACGTTTAAGCAGCAGCAAGTCAGAAGCAGAGTCAGCCACTCCTTGGCTTGGGGCTGAGGTGGCTGACTTGGAATCCCTGCAGGGGGAATTGCCCAAGACTCGTGCCTGTGTAGTGTGCAAGTTGTAGATTGCACCAGTGTTCCCCAACTTAACCACACTATTGCCATGTCCAAACACTTACTGCACTGAATGGCCTTGAATATCAGCCAATGCACAGCCAGGGTCAATGTATGGCCCATCACAAAGACAGGGCTAGCTGTGCCCCAGTCCCTGGACTCACCTCCTCCACTTTGGAGAGCACCAGGGCCTTGTTGTCCTGCAGGGGGAAGTGCAGGTGCTCCAGTCCCTTCTGCCTCTCCTTCTCCCAGGCTAGCAGGGGGCGCACACGGCAGAACACACGGATGTTACCCTGGGGACAGGAGATGTGTCAGTCCAGAGCGGGGAAGGCTGGCCCCAGATCTCCCCAGCTGTCCCTCCCAATCCCATCTTCTTCTAGCCCTCACCCCCACCCTCCTGCCTGGTGTCCTGCCCTAATTCCCAGCCCCACCCCCTCCACACCCTGCGGTGGGGCAGAATGAGAGCCTCCTGTCACCTTGAGCTCCTGCACCAGGTTGTGCAGCCTCCTCCTCTCCATCTCCAGGTGGTGCAACCGCTCCTCCTGCTGGGTCATGACCTGCAGCTGGGCTGCCACCTGGCCTCTCAACTCCTTGTTCTCACACTCCCTCTGGGCCAGGCCCTCCTCTGCCAGCTTTAGCTTCACCTGGAGCAGGACCAGGAGTTAGGGATTACTGCTAGAGACTTGCTTGGAGTTCTTGGGATACCACAATACACACCCCACCCCAGGCCCCCACCAGGAGAGACAACAGACCATGTCACACGCCATGGGTCAAGCCAGCGCGTGTGACTCCCAGCTGGTAACTGACAGACTTGCTAGACATGGAGTGTAGCTGATAACCTGGTCAAAGCAAAGCTGTTGGGGGAAATGCATGCGACGGTGCAGAAAGCAGTGCTTGTTTGCAGTGCAAGTGAATCAAAGAGGCCCAACATTAGGGCCGGGATTTTAAAAGGGAGTTGGGTGCCTGAATACTGGGGAAAGGTTCCTTTGAAACACCCTGCAAGGACAGCAGTCGTTTTACGGAGATGCAGCACTCTCAGCAAGGCAATAACTAAAGCAGAACAGCCAGACACAGGACTAAGTCCTGAAAGCAAGGTGGGGTTGTGACATTGGCAATAGGGGAATTTCCAGGAGACTGGAGCAGAGCACAATGTTGTCCCAGCAAGTCTATGTAAAGCCTTCATAAGGTTGAGCTGTTGCTATAGGAAACAAAGCTTGTGTCTAGGAGGTGCAGATTGAGCCCATGCATGGAAGCTGCAGCACCTGCTGCGTAAGGCTTGGTTCCTCTCAGTAGAGCATGCAGATGACCCAATGGGTACATAACCTGTCTACTGAACAGGAATCTGACAGGGCACAGCTGGGTTAAGGGTACAGCATGTTATGGGAGATCCTAGTACAGGCACCACAGAACATGCCACTAAAGAGCTGAGCTTTTTTCCGGGCCCCAGCCACATGACCTGGATCGGCCCGGCTCTGGATCCAGTGAGGGAGGTTAACATCACATCTCCCCCCTTCCCAGGATCAAGACACACCTCTCTGGTCTCCAGCAGGGATGACAGGTCCCGCTTGGTCCCCTCTAGCTGCCCGATGGTCCTGCTGTGGCTGGTGACCTGCTCCTCCAGTTGCTGCTTCAGGTCTGACAGCTCCATCACCTCGTGGAGCCTCTGATGTGCCTGCTCCTGGCAAGTGTGCAGCGCGGAGCTTAGTGTGCTACAGAAGTAGGGGCAGGGTGAGATAGGGCAGGAGTCATTCCCCCCCAACCAGAACAACTAGGATCCCTCTCCCTCAGCCCTCTGGCTTCTCACCTGACTTGGCTGCTCAGTTCCCGGTTCTGAACCACCTGCTCCTGCAGCTGCCTCTTGAGCTGCTGATTCTCCCCATCCAGTCTCTGCACCTTGTCCTTGTAGCTGCTCACCTTGGTCCGCATATCACTCAACTGGCCCTTCAGGTCCCAGGCAGCCCGCTTTTTCCCATCATTCCCTGCAGCTAGGGCAGGGGCTGCTGTGGGGAGAAAGGGAGAGGCAGATGAGGCTGGAGCCAGCAGGGCTATCCCTCTCCCCATCCCTGGCTTCAGCCCTTCTTGACACCAAGCCCCTCCTGCTGCCGCCTTACCCATCTTTGGAGCTGCTGCCACAGGCACCGGCCTCCTGACGACATCTGCGGAGGGAAAGGGGAGAGCACGTGTCATGGAACTACAGGCCCGTGCTCTTGAACAGTCCCTGCGAGGACCCCTTCAGTGAGTCAGCCTCCTTAGGGTCTCTCACTCACTAGGGTAGGCCTCTTGGCTTCACTGCCTCCGGACCCAAACCTCAGAGCCTTCAGCATCCCTCCTTCCCGCTGTGAGTGCCCCATAGCGACTCCACCTGAGTTGGACACCCGGGGAAGACTTGCACCCTCAAAGGGAGCACTGCACCTCCAGCTCCCTTGATCTAAGGTGACTCTCAGCCAGCAGTGTAAAAGCAGAAAGGTTTATTAGATGTCTGTAACACAGCGTAGCAAGTCTTTAGTTAACACAGACAATGGAAAGTTACAGCCAGGTGGATCTGGATCCGTCCAGAGCCCTCTAACTCCTCTTTGATCCCAGTCCAGAAGGTTCTTTCCTGCCTCCAGCAGCCCACACTTAACAACCCCACCTGGCTGCTCTCTAGTCCTTTGTCCACCAGCTGGCTTCCTAAGGAGGGTGGGCCATCCATGGTTGTTTGTTGCTAGGTGCCAATAACTGGAGTGGCCATTGTCTTCTGAGACTCTCCATGGGCATGGGTACCCAGCCAGCTAGGCGTTGGTCCCACCTGTATCTCTGGATTGGGGCAAAGAGTAAACAATCTTTCCTCCTCCCCCACCCCCTGACCTAGTTAACTACACACCACATAGGGGAAACTGAGGCACACACAATATTCATCCAAAATATTATGAATAATTCCCACTCCTTCACAGCAAATCATGGGGTCAAGCAGTTGTGAGAGTGGCTGTGAGAGGAAACAGAGAGCTGACTGGAGGGGCAGACTTGGAAACTCTGAGCAAGGAAAATGCCTGCTGTGTGCAAGGAAACAGGACACACTGAACATTTTTGTAAACTAGGGGGTCCACACTTCATAGCTCTTGTATGCTGAGGTCCGGCATGCCCCAGGCGTCCTTGCATCTTTCTGTTCACCCTCCCATCCTCCTCTTTTCAGAACTCCATGCAACTCACAGAGTTATGCGTGCCCCCTTCCCACTATTATCACAAGGGGTTGTGTGCCTCCCATTTTTAGGTGTCATCCCCCCCCATTCTCACCCCCACGGCAGGGGCTGTTTGCCTATTCTCCCTCCATTGCAATGGCTCTGTAGGTGTCCCCAATCCCCTCTTTCCCCATTGCAGAGGCTGTATGCACCCCATGACAAAACAGGAATTTTCTGTAATATTTTTATGATTCTTGTGTGCCTCAGTTTACTTCTGTACTTTACATTGCTAGCCAGCAGTTGCAAAATAATTCAAAAGCTGCTCTTGGGGCAGAGCAGGAGATGGGAGGTGTTGTGTCATGTAACTGGCTGGTGTGGAACAGATGGGTGTTAAAGGACTGGCTGGAACTGACCCATACCAATGGAGGATGAGCCAAAACACTGGGAGCCCCAAGGACAGAACATGGCACTTGGCAAATTGACAATATAGTCCCTGAAACCATTCAGTAGCTGACTCTCTGCTACCACCTGTCAGGCAGCCACAGGGTCTGGTCTATACTCCAGCCTGTAACCGGTCCCTTTGGAGTAACCCTTTAGTGTGCTAGGCCCTAAGGACCCACACACCCTTCTACAGGGACAGGCCATGGCCTCCAAGAATCCAAAACAGGGGACTTGTCAACACTTAAAATGCTGCAGCTGCGCCAGTGTAGTGCTTCAGTGACAGGAGAGGTTCTCCCCTTGCTATAGGTACACCACAGCCTGAGAGGCAGTAGCTATGTGAACAGGAGAATTCTCCCATCAGCCGAGCACTGTCTACATTGGGGGGTTAGGTCAGTTTTACTGCATCGCTTTGGGGGGTGGATTTTTCACACCTTTGAGCAATGTAGTTAGACAACCTAATTTCCTAGTATGGACCAGGTCTGGGCTTCTGTGGCTCACTACACTGAATTCAGCCAAGCCAGACTCCCATGGGAGACTTGTACTATACCCCTTCAGGGTGCAATGCTTTCAGTGAGTATTTCCAGTGACAGCAGGCAGCCTTACCATAATGAGATAATGTATTAGATACCCACCTCCCCCATAATCTGTAAATCCTTACATTAGCCTTTTTACTAAGGCAGAGTTCAACCTGGCTACTGCCAGGCCAGGGATCCCTAGATCCAGGCTCTCATCAAAGCCAACTTGGCTGTCCCTAGCCACAGGTGAGGGCTGCACAGTTTCTTCCAACAGCCAACTCTTATCCCCAAGAGATCGACCCATGAGGAGATCACATATTCCGCCTGCTGGAGATTCCGGTGGATAAGTGTCAATTGTTCAGTTCTTGGGGCTCCTGTTGTCTTGGCGCATCCACCATTGATATGGATCGGGTTTAACCAGTCCTTTAAGGACCCATTCATTCCACCCCAGATAATCATGTGGCAACACCTCACGTCTCCTTCTTTTCCACAAGAGCATCTTTCTAATCCTTTTGCACCCACCGAATAGCAATGCAAAATACAGTAGGAAACCAAGGCATACAGAGGAATCAAAAATATCACAAAAAATGCCCACTTCATTGTCAAACCCCTCCATTATTTGTCTTCTGTCCATCTGGGAGATACTCAGGGTGTAAGTTATTGGGAGCAGGAACAGAGATGAGATGGAGTAGCACTAGGCAGGAAGGGGTTCATGGGTGCTCACTGTGACGCTGTATAGAATCTGGGGGACACTTTAGGATACTATGAATGCAATTTTACACTATTGGTAATGAGTTATGGCAGATATACCATGTAAGATATCTGCAAAAGTATGATTTGCCAGATATGATAATCTTGTTTATATATTTGGATCACCTTTTGTATTATGAGTTATAGATATGTATGCATGTCTGTATTTTAAACTTGGGCTATGCTTCTGGGTGACACCCCCCAGACAGTTTGGAATCAGCATGATGGCCCATTAAGGACCATCTGCTATACAACTGACCCATTGAGAGAAGACAGAGGATACACCTTCTGACTCAGCAAGGCATGCCCATGGACAGAAAAGGCTTCCAAGCCATGTGTTGGGCAGCTTGTGTTTGAAACATTGGAAGCACAGGCCGCATGACAAAATACTATAAAAGACAGCTGCATCTTCTCCATTTTGTCTTCAATCCTGCTTTTTACCTCTGGAAGAACTTTACTACAAACTGAAGCTCCGAATAAAGGACTGAATGACGCATCCAAGCTGTGGATGTATTCCAGAGGGACTTTCAAGCCAGCAAACTCACCAATACTGCTAGGAACCTGATATATGAACTTTAAAGTATTTGTACCTATGTGACTACTTTACCATCTCTCTTCTTGTTCTGTTTATTATAAAGGACTGGCTGACAGCGCAGTATTTTGGGTAAGATCCAATCCCATACTGACCTGGTGACGTGGCTGACCCTTCAGGGTCAGAAGAACATTTTGTATATGTGAGCATATAACTTCTCACTGTACTGGACCTAGATGCTGATTGGGAGCCAGAGAACTGGAATGCAATAAGGAAATCACACAGCCCCCCTTTTATTGTTTTGTTTTTTGCTTCTTGATAGCCGAGGGAGCAGCAGCACAGTTTGTGACTGCTTGGGGAGTTTAACTTCAGTGTTACCCACCAGTCTTGGGAGCATCTGCTCTCCCCTTTGCCACCTGCCCTGACCTTGGCATTTCCAGTGAGGGCTGCACCAGGCACCATGGGTCACACCCACAACCAGCAGTTTGATCTGTAGGCAATTCCAGAGGTGCTAAAGGATGTGGCTATGCCAAAACAATGGCAGGGACTCCATAGGCCTTACACCCTACATCCCCCCCCCCGCTTTCAGTTTTCTGGTTTCCCCCAAAGTCACTAGGGTTCTGACCACTGTTGCCTTGATCTGTTCCAAAATTTGGGGGAAATGTTCAATTGTGGCATTCAGGAGTATTGGGTTTGACAGAGAAACGCAGCTGAGCTGAGTATAAGGCTCATAGCTCCCCATGGAGAGGGCCCTAAGGGAGACTAGGCCTGGGGCTTCCAGTTGGCAGAGGGTGCTCAGCTCTCTAGCAAGTATCACCCACCAACAGTCTTCCCAGTACTGGGTCCCACAGAGCTCTGGATCACAGTGCTGGGTTTGGCAAGTGGCACCAGGTCACAAGGAGTCTCCCCTCAGAGTGAAAGCCCCAGTCCCACAAATACCTGCAACTGAGGCTGCTGGGATGGTCAGTCCTGGTCGGAGCGAAGCCCGGCGGCCTGTGGTGGACATGAAGCATCATCATTAGCAGTGAAACATCTGACCCCTTGTGTCAGCTCCCTGTTCTCATGAACACAAAGGTCCCTGCATCCTGCAAGCAAATATACCCACCAGTCCTAGCACACACCCTTCCCAAGAGCTCACCTGCTCTTTGAGTCTTAGGTATTGCAGCTGCTGTCGAAGGCTTGGAACAAGTGGCAGCGATGGAGGCTGCCACCCTCCTGGTTGGTACGGGAAGCCTTCGGGCACGTTTCTAGTGGGACGGGAAGAGAGGAGACAGTTATTGGGAGCAGAGCCCTGGAGAACAAGAAAATGAAGTGGGTCAAGAAACCACCTTTCACATCTGCCTGTCGCATCTCACCTGTTCGGTTGGAGGCTGATTCTCATCACTAGGCCCTCGCTTGGCCCTCAAGCCAGGCACAGGCAGCTGGGAAAGGGCCTTCCCTGCAAGTGGCACCTGCCATCCATCAGCATTCCCCTTCTGCTCCATGTGGGGACCTCTGGGAAGGAGTAAGGGGGCTTGATCAGTCACATGTTATACAGACACCCCGATGCCTGTGTGTGTGCCCAGAGCAGGGTGAGCGCCCCCCATACACACCCCGTCACACCCCAGCCCCTGCCATGGTGAGACCCTCTGGAGGGGCAGGATCTGGTTGGTACCCATGAGTGGAGGGCTCACCTGAGACCAAGCAAAATCCTTCCACACAGGGAGGCGGAAGCCAATGGGAGCAGATTCAGCGCCTGTGCCCAAGTCACACTCCCCACTGCAGCACTCCCCCCGGTCTGGGCGGAGCGGCTGGGGTCCTGGGCTCTGAAGTGAACCCGTGGGGAGAAGGGGAGACAGGCAGGTGAATGGTAGGGGTGGGGGGGAGGGGAAACAGGAACTTCCCCAACCCCACCCATCTGCACCCCATGGCCCTCCCTCCGCCCTCCCAGCCCAACCCCAAACACCTGCACCCCATGGCGCTGCCTCCACCCCCCCAGCCCAACCCCAAACACCTGCATCCCATGGCCCTGCCTCCACCCCCCCAAACACCTGCACCCCATGGCGCTGCCTCCGCCCCCCCCCAGCCCAACCCCAAACACCTGCACCCCATGGCGCTGCCTCCGCCCCCCCCAGCCCAACCCCAAACATCTGCACCCCATGGCGCTGCCTCCACCCCCCCAGCCCAACCCCAAACACCTGCACCCCATGGCGCTACCTCCGCCCCCCCACGCGGTGCTTCAGGAACCTGACCGCCCCAGGGCCTCTCTCCTCCCCCCCCGGGAGTCCAGCCCGCGCGCCGCCCCACCGGGAAGCGGGGGGAGGGGGACAGTCCGGGTCCCGCGCGCCTCTCACCAGCTATCGCCTTGGCTGCGCCTCCTCCGACTCCTTGCGACGTTCGAATTCAAACCGCCCGCACTGAGCCGCCGCCCGTTGGCTGCCGCGCATCTCGCGCTCAGCCAATTGGCTGGTCGCTTCCTTACGGCCCCGTTCTCTTCGAGATGCAACCAATCCACTGTTTTCACCTTCTCGATTGGACGGCTCCTCCCGAGCCCCGACCAATCGGCGGCCTCCTCTTACCAACAACCCACACGTGACCCAGTGGAGCTGCCGCTGTGGCCGCGCGCTGCAAGGACGGAGGCTAGTAGAAGGCACACGCCAACCGGCCAACGGCAGTCTGGGGGCGGGGCTAGGGGAGGGGCAGGAGTAGGGCTTAGGGGAGAGAAGGGGAGGGGCAGGAGTCTGGGTGACAGGGGCAGTGGGGGAGGGGCAGAAGTAGGGCTGATGGGATGACGGAAGAGTAGGGGTGGCAGGGGAAGTGGGGGAGGGGCAGAAGTAGGGTTGATGGGGAGAAGGGCAGGAGTCCGGGTGACAGGGGCAGTTGAGGGGAGGGGCAGGAGTCCGGGTGACAGGGGCAGTTGAGGGGAGGGGCAGGAGTCTGGGTGACAGGGGCAGTTGAGGGGAGGGGCAGGAGTCCGGGTGACAGGGGCAGTGGGGGAGGGGCAGAAGTAGGGCTGATGGGGTGGGGGAAGAGTAGGGGTGGCAGGGGAAGTGGGGGAGGGGCAGGAGTCTGGGTGACAGGGGCAGTTGAGGGGAGGGGCAGGAGTCCGGGTGACAGGGGCAGTTGAGGGGAGGGGCAGGAGTCTGGGTGACAGGGGCAGTGGGGGAGGGGCAGAAGTAGGGCTGATGGGGTGAGGGAAGAGTAGGGGTGGCAGGAGGGGTAGTGGGGGAGGGGCAGAAGTAGGGCTGATGGGGTGAGGGAAGAGTAGGGGTGGCAGGAGAAGTGGGGGAGGGGCAGGAGTAGGGCTTATGGGGAGAAGGCAGGAGTCTGGATGACAGGCAGTTGAGGGGAGGGGCAGGAGTAAGGCTGATGGGGAAGGGAGAGGGGCAGAAGTAGGGATGGCAGGGGCAGTGGGGGAGGGGCAGGAGTCTGGGTGACAGTTGAGGGGAGGGGCAGGAGTCTGGGTGACAGGGGCAGTGGGGGAGGGGCAGGAGTCTGGGTGACAGGGGTAGTGGGGGAGGGGCAGAAGTAGGGCTGATGGGGTGAGGGAAGAGTAGGGGTGGCAGGGGAAGTGGGGGAGGGGCAGGAGTAGGGCTGATGGGGAGTAGGGCAGGAGTCTGGGTGACAGGCAGTTGAGGGGAGGGGCAGGAGTAAGGCTGATGGGGAAGGGAGAGGGGCAGGAGTAGGGATGGCAGGGGCAGTGGGGAAGGGGCAGGAGTTGGGGTGACAGGGTGGGTGGGAGAAGGGGAGAGGCAGGAATAGGGGTGACAGGGGTGGGGCAGGAGTAGGGGTGATGGGCAGTGGGGGAGGGACAGGAGAAGGGCTGACAGGGCGGAGGGAGGGCAGGAGTAGGGGTGAAAGGGGCAATGGGGGAGGGATAAGAGTAGTGATGACAGGGTGGGGGGAGAAGGGGAGGGGTGAAAGAGGTAGTTGAAGGGAGGGGAGGGGCAGGAGTAAGGCTGACAGGGTGGGGGGAGAGGCAGGAGCAAGGGGCATTGGAGAGTAATGTGGAGGGGGCAGAAGGGGAGAAGTAGAGGGTGGGGCAGGGGCTGGGGGCAGGAATGACAGAGGAGAGGGTGGATCCTGGAGAAGGGAAAGAGGCAGCTGGAGGGCAGTTAACAGCAGGGCAGGGCAGAGGGTTGCTGAAGGGGATGACAGGGCAGGGAAGAGGATGCACAAAGTTATGGAGGGGGGCAGAATGGGATCATTGGAGGGGGCAGTGGGGAGGGAAGGAGACAGGAGTGACCCCCAGGGCTGGTTGCAGAAGGAGACATGGGGCCTTTCCCCTCTATGGGGCGTCATTTCCGCTCTGGCCCAGGGTGGGGACTGGCTGGCTCAGGGCGCTGGGAAAGGAGTCCAGGCCTGGCTCCTGTAGGTGAAGCTGGACGTGATCCCACCCTGGCTGGCGCAGGGAATTGGATCGTAAGAGGTGGAAGATCCCCCGCCCCCCCTAGCTGTCTAGTGCTGTGCTCCACTGTCAGTGCAGATCCGGGGGAGGGGGGGTCCTGAGGGGGGTGCCGAGGGCCTGCTCTGCAGGCAGCGCCAGGAGGGGGGCGTTAGGGGGGTCCCCTCCCCAGCGTCTCTCCGCATCCCCCCTCGTTCCTCCCCTGCTCTGGCGGCTGCTGCTGCTGCGTCACTGGGCTCAGCTCTAGGATGGAGCCGCAGAGGGGCCTGCTCTTTAGCCCCTGAGGGCCGGGGCAGCCTCCTCAGCCCTGAGAAGCCCCCCCCTCCCCAGACTGGGGAGGGGAGAGAGCCGGCCCCCACCCTCACAGGAGACTCGGAGACCTGGTAAGGGCAGGAGAGGCTGAGGGAGGGAGCACCCCCTCCCCCACGCAGGGGAGAGAGATGGGCTGCCAGCTACAGAGAGCCCCTCCATCCTCCCAAAAGGAGACACCCCCAAATCAGACTTCCTTCTTGCCACATCTGAGAGCTCCCACAACTGAGATGCCCTCAGTCTGAGCGAAACCATATCCCAAACCCACCCCAGAGGGCCCTCCTGAATCTGAGGCACCTCAGATCCAGACTCACCTCAGAGAAAGCCCCCTAATCTGAGACACTCCAGAGAGGGGCCCCGAATCCAGGACACTCTCAGATCCCAGGGGCCCCTGAATCAGAGACTGCCCCAGAACCATCCCTGAGAGGGCCCCAGATCCTCCCCAAATCTAAGCCCCCCACTGAGACCCCCCAAATCCAAGATATTTTTACCTCCCAGAGAGGGTCTCTTGAATCCAAGACACCCCAAGGTCACAGAATCCCCCCAGAGAGCCCCCCAAATCTGGAACACCCCAAATTTCAGATCCTCCTGAGAGACCCCTCCCAAATCCAAGACCCCCAAGACAAGTGCCCCCTGAACCTGGGACACCCCCCAGACTCCCCAAAGATGCCCCCCAAATTGAAGATACCCCCAGATCCCAGACATCCCCGGAGAGTCCCTCCTGAATCTGGGACACTCCCAGATTCTAGATCGCCCAGAGAGGGTACCCCACCTCCAAGACATTCCTGGATCCCAGACACTTCGGTGTGGACCCCCTGAATTTCAGACCCACAAGACTGGGCTCCTCAGATCTGAGAAACTGTCAGATCCCAGAGCAGGTCCCCTGAATCTGACACATCCCCAGATCCTCCCAGAGAGGACAAACCAGGATCCCAGACACCGTAGTGTTCGGTCCACCAGATCTGAGATACCACAGAGAGGGGCCCCTGAATTTGGGACACCCCAGATCAGGCCCCTTAGGTCTGAGACAACCCTAGAGAATCCCTCCCTAGTTCTGATCTCCTCCAAGAAATGACCCCTGGTTCTGAGACATTCCTCACTCTGGAAGACCCCCTAATAAATGGTACCCCAAATCCAAGGCTAGCTCCCCAGATCTATGACCCTCCTCTCACTCAGAATATGCCCCCTTGCTATGTAAAGGAACCCCACAGGAGTGGATGCAGTTGCTGGGAATGAAGAATCCTGGGTTCTGTCCTGAGCTCTGGCAGGTGACTGACCCTCTCCCCTCACATGGCAGATTGGTCACAATGTGATGGCGAGCGAGCTACCTGCTCAGACTTCCCGGGTGACACGCACGAGCTCCCGCCTGACCTCCGGCCCCTGGAAACGCCCAGCTGCCCCGGTCCCTTCTGCGGCTCCCAGCCGGCCCCGCTTCTGGGAGGGGCAGGATGTGCTGGCCCGCTGGACCGATGGCCTGCTCTATCTGGGGTACCATCAAGAAGGTGAGTGAAGCCCACACACACACACTAGGGCCGCCTCCTCTGACTGTCCCTGCACTCACTCACCCCTCTCTCCTCTGGCAGGTGGATGCTTCACGGCAGGTTTGCCTGGTGCAGTTGAGGACAATTCCCAGTTCCTGGTGCTCTGGAAGGACATTAACCCTGGTGAGCACTGGAGTCCTGATGTAGTCTCGCTCTCAGCCCACAGCCCCAGCTCTGCCACCATGCCCCTCACTCCAAGCCCACAGTCCCATGGCTCTCACCCCCCGCAGCTCTGCCAGTGCCCCATAGTCTTGACCCACAGCCCTCTCAGGTCTGCTGATGCCTCTTATTCCCAACCCACTGCTCCTCCCCTTACTACCCCAGCCCTGGGCTCCCTCCACACACAGCTCTACCGGTACTCCTCAATCCTGATTCACAGCCTCCTTCTGTCCTAGGCCTGGGCTTCCCACCCACAGCTTTGCCAGTGCCCCTCACTCACAGCCCTCAGACCCTGCTATCCCAGACCTATGCTTTCTCCATATGCACAGCTCTGCTGGTGCCCCTCAGTCCTGACTTGCAGCCCCCTGCTATCCCAACCTTGGGCTGCCCCCAGCAAGGTATTAATTGGGCAGGTTCCATTCTCTCCCACAGCCGCCGTGCCCGGTGAGGAGCAGATCTGCTGCGTATGTTACTCGGAGTCCGTGAGCCCAGAGAACCAGTTGGTGCGGTGTGAGAAATGTGGGCACAGTAAGTGGTGCTCCCCTCCTCTGCCATCCTCTGGCCATCTTGGGACCCCCCTTTCTCCTCTCTCACCAGCTGTCTCCCCTTGCAGCCTACCACCAGGAGTGCCACCTGCCCAGAGTGCTGGATGCGAGCAGCCGATGGGGCTGGGGTACTTGGTGCATGGATGTGCCGGCAGTGTGTCTTCGCTGTGGCCACCAAGGTGAGCACGGGGCTGGCAGGTGTGGGAGGCCAGACATCATCCCCTTGTGTCCCCAGTGATGCCTTTGATAAAAAGGGGGTGGGTGTCCTGATTCCTATTGTCCCCCACATAGCAAGTGTCCCCCCCCAGCTCCCGCTCCCCCCAGCAGGTTAGCCTCTCTCATTCCCATCCCCTCATGAGTCCCCTTCCCCCCAGCAGGTGCATCCCTCTGATTCAAGGCCCCCCACCCTCCCAATTCCTGTCCTTCTGTGGATGGATCTGTTTGATTTGTGTCCAGCCTGTCTCACACGCCCTCTCTCTGTTCTCTCATTTGCAGAGGGGTGGTGCGCTCAAGAAAGGCCCCTATGCCAAGGCCATGTTGAGCATGAAGCTGGTGCTGCCCTATCAGTTCAAGGCTCTGGAGTGGGATCCTGCACACCTGACCAATCGGCAGCAGTGTTACTGCTACTGTGGAGGCCCTGGAGAGTAAGTTCCCCTTCTGGTCTTGCAGATTCCTGAGGTCAGCACTTGCCCTTGCATCTGCTTCTTTGTGACAAAGAGCAGGAATCAGGAATGTTCCTGTTCCTGCCAAAGTGGGCGTTTTGAGCAGCAGCATTTCAGATCTAGATTGCAACTAGGCCCCTCAATTTGGATCCTGATAGAGCAGGTAACACCTACCCACTGCTTCTGCCCCAAAGGGATTTCTAACTTCAGAGATAAATTAGCAGGAGTTCTATCTAGGTCCAGCAAGACCATTTGGATTTGGATTTCTAGAGCTAGCTTTGGACTGGGAGGAGGTTCTGGAATTGGAAGAGGTTTCTAGAGCAGGCTTCACACAGGGAGGTCAATTTCGAGAGCAGGTGTTGGAGCCAGAGATTTCTAGAGCTAGCTCAGAACAAGGAGCATGGTTTCTAGAAGTGGTCTTGTGGTTGAATGAGGTCTCCACAGCAAAGTCCATGGTGGGGAGTGGGGGTTAAATATGTGAGGAACTTTTTTCTATGACCAGTTCTGGTTTGGGAGGATGGTACTGAAGTGAGCTCTGAACTAGTGGGTTTCTAGATTGGGTTCTGAAGTTAGATACAGTTTCTAGAAAAGAGTCTGGAGTGCTTTCTGGAATTGGATTTTTCTGGCATGGGAGTAGCACAGTGTTTATAAAGTCAGGTCAGGTTTTCACAGGTCCCTGAAGCAGCTTGTGTTGGGGTAGGCTCTTTTCTCCAGCCAGGCTGGATGGTCCTTGTAAAACAAATTCCCCAAACAGCTTCCAGCATGAGATTTTTCCAGTACAAGTTCCAGATTGAGTGCTGTAGACTGGGATGAAGTTTCTGCAGTGAGTTGTGTGGTGGAGGGGGAGGTTTCTACAGCAGCTTGCACCAAGGGAGAGAGATTTTTCTAGGCTGGATGAGATGGGGTTTCTGGACTAGAAGGTAGGTTTCTGGCAGGGTTTTGGAGCTGTTCTCCGGCTCCACTCCAGCTCCAGGCAAAAACCTGCAGCTCCGCTGCTCCGGAGCTGCTCCAGCTCTGGGCTCTGCTCCAAGCCCTGGTTTCTGGAGCTGCTCATGGGGTGGAGAGGAGTGCATTTCTAGAGCTGGGTGGTGCCTGGAGTGGGTCAGCAAATGCCCCAGGTGAACTCCTTTCTCTCTCCAGTTGGGAGGGTGCTGGGGCCCCTGGCAGGCTGCCCCTCAGTCATGTGCTCACTCAGCCTCCCTCTCTCCCCCAGGTGGAACCTGAAGATGTTGCAGTGCTGCAGCTGTGCCCAGTGGTTCCATGAGGCATGTACCCAGTGTCTGAGCAAGCCACTGCTTTATGGAGACAGGTGAGGGGGCATGGAGGGACTGGGGAGGGAAGTGAGATCCACCCCACTACCTGTGGATATAGGTGAGGGGACAAGAGGGAGATTCAGGGGTGGGGAGGCAAGATCCTCTCACTCCCCTACACAGACAGGTGCGGGCACATGCGGGAGAGGTCCCTGAGATCCAGGATTAATTCTCCCTCACACACCTCGGGTCTCTTCCAGATTTTATGTCTTCGAGTGCTGTGTCTGCACTGGGGGCCCTGAGAGCGTACGGAGACTTCCCCTGAGATGGTGAGTCTGGTTCCCCCCCTCCACATCTCCAGTACATGTCCCCACCATGCCAGCACTGACCCTTCCCCCTCTCCCCACAGGGTGGACGTGGCCCATCTCATTCTCTATCACCTTAGCATCTGCTGCAAAAAGAAATACTTTGACTTTGAGCGGGAGATTCTGCCGTTTGCCAGCGAGAACTGGGACAACCTGCTGCTAGGAGAGGTGGGCTGGGTGTGGGAAGGGGGCTGCAGGGAGAGTGGACTATGAGGGGTGGGGGGAGAGGAAACAGGGCTAGAAGGAGCAGGGGGAAGTGGTGGGGAATGGGGCTGCAGGAATGGGGAGCAGGGGGAAGGGGACGGGGACAGGGCTGGGGTAGAGAGATGAGCAAGGAGTGGGAGAGAAGGGAGAGAGAGGAAGGTTGGGGACCTGGGTGAGAGGTACCCAGGAGAGGGTGGAATGGGGTGGGAGGGACTCCAAGGGTTGGCTGGGAGCTGGCTGGGTGGATATGCTGTGGGAGAAGTGGAGAAGTCAGGAGGCAATGGAGGGTCTCTGGACCATGGCCCTCACTGATCCCTCATCCATTCTCATTTGGTCCTTGCAGCTCTCGGATACACCAAGAGGGATCGGTACAGCCAATTGCTGAGTGCCCTGAGCAGCCACAAAGACAGGTGGGAGGAGCTTTTGTAACACTCTGCTCTGCCTATGTAGCCCCTGCTTCCACACGCCTGCCATGCTCCGCCACTGCCTCTCGCTCACCTGGAACTACATTGGCCCTCACACGTGCTGCCACGTCCTCGCACCCACGCTGAATCACACTCTGCCATGCCCTGGCATCCACCTGGACCCACGGCAGCCCTTGCATGTGCTGCCACTCCCTTGCACCCTCACTGAATTGCACTGCCCCCCTCACACACACAATGGCCCTCACATGCTCCACCATGTCCTCGCACCCACTCCCAGTTGCACCAGCTCTTGCATGCCCCTCCGCACACTTCCACCCACCTGGAACCACGCTAGCTGATGCACACTCTGCCACGCCCTCGCACCCACCTGAAACTGCACCTGTCTTCACGGGCTCTCACACCCGCTCAGTCATGCAGGCTCTTGGACACCCCTGCATTGCCGCTACTGATGCTTTTGCCTGGGAGCTGTTTGCCCTGCAGATCTGAGTCTGGTCTCTCTTCTTCTCCAGGTTTATTTCAGGGAAGGAGATCAAGAAGCGGAAGGGTCTCTTTGGGCTCCACATACGAGTGCCACCTCCTGCACCTCAGTGCCCTGGGGGCCATGGTGGCTCCACGGCTCAGCAACCCCAGGGGCAGCCCCCACTTACTGACAGCAGGTGAGCAGCCTCAGCTGTCCCAACTCCTCCTGCCCCACACATTCAGCCACCATCCAGGGCTCCAGCAAGGGGTTAGGGTGAAAAGGGCAGCATAGGGTGGAGATACAGGGGAGAGGGCATGGTGGGTGGGAGTGCAGGGACACCACTGAGGTGATGTGATGGGGGACTGAGGGAGAGGACTTTGGGAGCTCCCTCCCTGCATTCCCCCTGGGAAGTTCTGTGGGGACCAGGTTAGGTCCGCAGCAGCAGATACAGTATTGTCAGGAGGGGGCACAGGGCCTGGGCAGGTCTTTCTACCTTGCCTCCCGTTCCTATCAGGGGTCACTGACCCAGCCCCCTTGGGCTCCCAGTGGAGCAGGCGCGGCCCCCTGCGTGCTGTGCAGATAAGGAGGGTCTCTTACAGCTTCCTTTCAGGGCAGGGCAGCAGTGGGGCAGGGCGCCGGAGGCCACGGAGGCGCAAGGTCCCCCCGGAACCCACAGACATCATGGAGCTGAGGAGCAGCAGGGAGAAGTGGCAGCTGGACAGAGCCCTCACCCAGGTATGCCACAGCCTCCCGCATTGCCCCAGGAGCCCCCCCTGCCCTGTGCTTTGGGGACCCTCCCAGGGCACCCCACTGATTGTCCATCCTTGCAGGAGGTGGTGGAGACCCCCGTCAGTGCTAGCCAGACATACTGTGGCTACAGCGGCACCTCCAGCACCTACAACTTCCGCCGCACTGACGCCCGCTGCCTGGAGAGGTGAGGAGGGACCGGCAGGGTGGGGGTGCCGCCTTGCCCAGCCCTCCATTCACCCCATTTCTCATTCTTTCTTGCCCACAGTGCTCCCATCAGGATGTTTGCCTCCTTCCACCCATCCGCCAACACTGCCCGGACCCTGAGGTGAGGGGAGGCAGGGACAGGGGCAGGTCCCAGGGCATTACCTTCTCCGGATCCTGTGATGCAGTGGGACAAGTATGCTTTCGGTAGAGCAGCCCCTCTCTCCTAGAGGCAGCTCAGAGGCCAGTTTCTAGGGCAGGCCCCAAGGGATGGTATCTACTCTAAAGCAAGGAATGGGACATTCTAGAACGAGGGCTGTTTTCTCTACGGCAGACTGGGTTGTTAAGTGGTTCTAGAGCAGGCTGAGGGCAGAGAGGGACCATTCTAGAATTGATTCTGGCTGGGAGGGAAAGGAGTTCTAAAACTGGTTCGGGCCAGGATGGGGGAAGCTCCACCCCAACGTTAGGGCTTTGCAGGTACTTTCTGGAGCAGGCCCTGGGCTGGGACTGGGGGGGGAGGAGCATTTCATGGTGCAGGCTCCCCTGATCCACCTTGTTTTATAACAGGAGCACCACTGCCAGCCCGGACCCCCGCGAAGCACCTGCACCAGAGAGCGAGAGCCCTGAGCATCCCCCTACCCACACTCCACTGCCCCACGCAAACTACCCAGCCCCCAGCACCAAGCACCAGCCTGAGACCCTGGCCTCCCCTTCCTCCTCCAGCGCTCTGTGCCCGGGCCCTGCCCCCACCAGCAGCAGCTACTTTGGAGCCATGGGGCGCCTGGCTCGTGGGGAGGCTGTCCGCATCCTGGCCCGCAGGGTCACCCTCGATGGCACTGTCCAATACCTGGTGGAATGGGGTGGAGGGGGCATGTTCTGAGGGGGAGGGAAGTGCCAGAGATACACCCCCTCTATTGGGGCTGCAGAGAGTTGTCAGCCTTTCTTCTCTCCCCCCCCCCCCCCCGCACACATACACACTGAGCAAGTGCAACTCCCAGGACAGAGTGCAGTGTCAGGGATTTGTCCCTCTCTGACAGCAGTGGGGATTGTACTGGGGGAGGGGGGGCTCTCACCCTCAGCTTGGATATAAGGCAGGAATTGCCTAGTCCTGCTCAAAGAAGGGCCCTAGGGTGGATGGTGGGGGCATTCCCCACTCCCACCGGGCAAATGCTTCATTGTATTCAAAGGGTTTATTTTCTTGTTGCATTTTTATTATTCTGTAAAAATTCTATTTAATGAAGTGCAATGGGGGGGAGGACAGAGCTTGGGGCACCCTGCCACAATGGGGCTGTCCAAGGCAGAATGGGGGCACAGGAATGGGAGGTGGCAGCTCCCCAAGGCCTGGGAGGAGAGGGGTGCCCCCCAGCACAGTCATCCATCCTGCTTGTAACCTGCTGTACAGACGGCATATGTTCCCCTCCCCCCAGGCCAGCTGTGCCCTCTCCCCCATCCCTGTGTGCTGATGCTGTGGTCACCATCGCCATTCTGACTGTACAAACTGACACCTGCAATAAAAAGCTTGCTGCAGACTCAGTCTGGTCATTAGAGGGAGGGCACCACCGGCTGCTGTGGCGCAGGAAGGGCTAAAACCCAGGAGGCCAGCCTCCACCCCCACACCTCCATGCCCCCCCCCCCCCCCCCCCCGAGCCAGAAAGGAACCCAGGAGTCCTGGCTCGCAGGCGCCATCTTGCTCCCCCCGTACACCAGGGATGTGTGTACTGTGAATGAGGAGCCAACCTTGGTGCGTTGGGGGCAGTTTATTGGCTGCAGGTTCCCCCCGCCCCGCAAAAAAAAAAATTCCATGGGGTGAGTCCTGTTCCTGTGGTGTCTCCGTACAGGGGGATTGAAGCAGGGTAGGGGCAGATGGTCCCCTGCTGTGGGGTATGGGGTCTCACTCTGGCACAGTCTCCCCAACCCACTGCAGATATGGTGCGTTTCCCTGCTGGATGGGAAGTGCAATCACCTCTGCTACTTCGTATGGGTGCACCGACCTGTAGGGAGATGGGGGAAGTCAGAGGGGGTGGAGCAGGCAAGGATTCCCCAGTAACTCCCCCCAGGGACTCACCACTCTGCCCCTGCCACCCCCACCCCCCCAGAGACTCATGTCCTCTCACCGCCCCCAGCAACCCTCCTGCCACACACACTCAGCCTTCTCTCGAGACTCCACCCCCCCCACCCCAGAAATTCCCTAGGCCCATCCCCACCAGCAGGCTCCCACAGGGTGGAGAAGGAGACAGAAGGACAATGGACTGACCGGACAAAATCGGTCAGCGCTGGGATCCGGGAACTCCGGGTTTTGATCATCTGGGGAGAGACAGATGGTGAAAGGTGGGGGTTTCCATTAGCTGCTCCTCCCCCCCCCCCCCAACATGCAGGGCGGAGCCCGGGGTTCTAGAGCCTCCCCATTGCCTACACAGGCAGGGGATTTATGCCCCATCCCACAGAGACCCTCCCCACATGATCCCTCACCAACAGCACCTCCCTGTCCTCTTCGATCTTCCCCTTCCACTCGTATCTGAAAGAAACCAGCAGGGGGAGCTGGTGAGAGGGATACACAGAGAAAGCCTGCCCCAGTCAGCAAGGCCAGGCCACTCCCCCATCCCAATTCCAGGCCCAATGCAGTGACCATAGAGCCCGGGGACTTGGCTCCTGCACTCACATGGATGTGATCTGAGGCATGATGTTGACACAGGCAGCCAGGTGCTTCTCTACCATCATCCTGCTCAGGACAAAAATACATATCAGTGTCCTCCATGCTCAAAAGTCCCCCACTCCCCCCCCCCAGAGTTGGGATAGAACCCAGGAGTCCTGGCTCCCACCCCCCTGCTCTAACCCACCAGCCCCCACTCCCCCCCCAGAGTTGGGATAGAACCCAGGAGTCCTGGCTCCCAGCCCCCTGCTCTAACCCACCAGCCCCCACTCCCCTCCCAGAGCTGGGGAGAGAACCCAGGAGTCCTGGCTCCCAGCCCCCCTGCTCTAACCCACCAGCCCCCACTCCCCTCCCAGAGCTGGGGAGAGAACCCAGGAGTCCTGGCTCCCAGCCCCCCTGCTCTAACCCACCAGCCCCCACTTCCCTCCCAGAGCTGGGGATAGAGCCCAGCTCCACCTTGCAATCTCCTTGCCCACTTTTTCATTGGGGCAGGTGACGAAGGCAGCTGACAGGCTCCCTGGGGTATAGGCTTCAGCCGCCATGGAGAAGAGACGCTGATACACGGTTCGGAGCAGTAGCACCATCAACAGGGACAGCAACAGCACCTATGGCCAAGAGACAGTGAGAGTAAGGGCCAGACCTGGGGGACTGCAGGGACTTGGGTGGGGGTCTCGCTGACGGCACCCTCCCCTCGCAGTCAGTACTGGCCCCAGGTTAGCACTAGGAGGTGTGTTACTGCGTCGCCAGTGTAAACAGCCGCTGAACCCCCCGAGAGGCGGCTGCATCTCAGCGCCGGGCGAGGCATAGCCCCATAGGTGGTCGGCAGCAGTCAGGCTTTTACTCACGCAGCAGGCAGCTTTCATCGGCGCGTGTCGCTGCTACCGCCCCTGCGGGACTCCGCCCAAGGGACTGGGACCAGCCCTGCACGGGCAAACAGCCAACTGAGCCGGCTCCCCTGCCCCGCTCCCCTAGGGCCAGGCCTCCCTGCGAGGGGAGAGCAGCCCCCGCAAGGCCTGGGGCAGCGGGGCACTGCGCTGGCGCGAACCCAGGCTGCAACTCCTACCTGCCCGCGCGGCTCTGCTGCTGCAATCGGCGCTGGACCCGCCCCCTCCCCCTTCACGTGACCCAGGACAGCAGCATGCTGCTGCCGCAAACCCGCCCCCTTGAGTCACGCGACTATGTCCCGCCCCCCTCAACCATGTGCCTCCCCTCTCCTATAGCATCAGGGAGGATCCGTCCCGGACGGGGGCTCTTAATCCTAACTGCATCCCCCTGTTCTCCCCCAGTGCCCCTCAATCCTAACTGCATCCCCCTGTTCTCCCAGCCCTGGGTTCCCCTGATAGCTCTCCCAGTGCCCCTCAATCCTGACTGCATCCCCCTGTTCTCCCAGCCCTGGGCTCCCTCAATAGCTCTCCCAGTGCCCCTCAATCCTGACTGCAGACCCCTGCTCTCCCAGCCCTGGGCTCCCTCAATAGCTCCCCCAGTGCCCCTCAATCCTGACTGCAACCCACTGCTCTCCCAGCCCTGGGTTCCCCTGATAGCTCTCCCAGTGCCCCTCAATCCTGACTGCATCCCCCTGTTCTCCCAGCCCTGGGCTCCCTCAATAGCTCTCCCAGTGCCCCTCAATCCTGACTGCAGACCCCTGCTCTCCCAGCCCTGGGCTCCCTCAATAGCTCTCCCAGTGCCCCTCAATCCTGACTGCATCCCCCTGTTCTCCCAGCCCTGGGTTCCCCCTCATAGCTCTCCCGGTGCCCCTCAATCCTAACTGCATCCCCCTGTTCTCCCAGCATCCCCCTGGGCTCCCTCAATAGCTCCCCCAGTGCCCCTCAATCCTGACTGCAGACCCCTGCTCTCCCAGCCCTGGGCTCCCTCAATAGCTCCCCCAGTGCTCCTCAATCCTGACTGCAACCCACTGCTCTCCCAGCCCTGGGTTCCCCCTCATAGCTCTCCCGGTGCCCCTCAATCCTAACTGCATCCCCCTGTTCTCCCAGCATCCCCCTGGGCTCCCTCAATAGCTCCCCCAGTGCCCCTCAATCCTGACTGCAACCCCCTGCTCTCCCAGCCCTGGGCTCCCTCAATAGCTCTCCCAGTGCCCCTCAATCCTGACTGCAGCCCACTGCTCTCCCAGCCCTGGGCTCCCTCATAGCTCCCCCAGTGCCCCTCAATCCTGACTGCAGCCCACTGCTCTCCCAGCCCTGGGCTCCCTCAATAGCTCCCCCAGTGCTCCTCAATCCTGACTGCAGACCCCTGCTCTCCCAGCCCTGGGCTCCCTCAATAGCTCCCCCAGTGCTCCTCAATCCTGACTGCAGACCCCTGCTCTCCCAGCCCTGGGCTCCCTCAATAGCTCTCCCAGTGCCCCTCAATCCTGACTGCAGCCCACTGCTCTCCCAGCCCTGGGCTCCCTCAATAGCTCTCCCAGTGCCCCTCAATCCTGACTGCAGCCCACTGCTCTCCCAGCCCTGGGTTCCCCTGATAGCTCTCCCAGTGCCCCTCAATCCTGACTGCAGCCCACTGCTCTCCCAGCCCTGGGCTCCCTCAATAGCTCTCCCAGTGCCCCTCAATCCTGACTGCAGCCCACTGCTCTCCCAGCCCTGGGTTCCCCCTCATAGCTCCCCCAGTGCCCCTCAATCCTGACTGCAGCCCACTGCTCTCCCAGCCCTGGGTTCCCCCTCATAGCTCCCCCAGTGCCCCTCAATCCTGACTGCAACCCACTGCTCTCCCAGCCCTGGGTTCCCCCTCATAGCTCCCCCAGTGCCCCTCAATCCTGACTGCATCCCCCTGCTCTCCCAGCCCTGGGCTCCCTCAATAGCTCCCCCAGTGCTCCTCAATCCTGACTGCAGACCCCTGCTCTCCCAGCCCTGGGCTCCCTCAATAGCTCCCCCAGTGCTCCTCAATCCTGACTGCAGCCCACTGCTCTCCCAGCCCTGGGCTCCCTCAATAGCTCTCCCAGTGCCCCTCAATCCTGACTGCAGCCCACTGCTCTCCCAGCCCTGGGTTCCCCTGATAGCTCTCCCAGTGCCCCTCAATCCTGACTGCAGCCCACTGCTCTCCCAGCCCTGGGTTCCCCTGATAGCTCTCCCAGTGCCCCTCAATCCTGACTGCAGACCCCTGCTCTCCCAAACCTGGGTTCCCTCCTGCTGCAGCTCTGCCAGTGCCCCTCACTCCTGACCCACAGCCCCCTGCTACCCAGTCCTGCCCCCCCCAGCTCTGTCAGTGTCCCTCAATCCGGACATGCAGCCCTCTCACTATTCCCTAATCAATAGTTTTTCCTCTCAGTTCCAGGGGCTGGATGCTTAAGTGATCAGGGAACTCCCAGCTGGGCCATTGCTAAGTGGAGAGAGAGCAGTGACCCAGGTCCAGCTGCTGTTCCACTTGTCCTGGATCCAAGCCCACCCTACTCTATCCATCCCACTAGATCCCACTCCAAACCAAACTGGGACAGTCTCCAGGTTCCTGACCCCATCCCCTTGCTATAATGCTACTTCCCCTGACACCACATCCAGCACCCCAGCCCCTGGGAAGTCCTGATCCCTGCCCCTCACACCAGATCTAGCACCCCCACCCCCTCAGCACTCCAGAGTCACACCCCTGCAGTGCTCCAGCTCTCCTTGATAGGGGTCCAAGCTGTTACATTTTGGGAAGGACTTGTGGCAGGGTAAGCTCATCCCCATAGCATCTCCTTATGGGGCACCAGGCCACATCCCACAGGTTTGTGGTTAACAGTGCCCAGGGTCTGCCCTCCCCAGAGGCTGCTTGGAGCTGGGATGGGAACGGGAACCCCTGTGTCCGGGCACGGCCTGCCCCCAGCATCAGGGTGAGGGCCAGAATGAGCTGCTGCAGGGGGATGAGTCTAGGGCTCATTAGCAACATACCCATCCAAACACAGACACTCCTAGTACACAACACACCCTAGTGCCCCTAAATCACCAAAGGACACATCCAAACAGGGGCTGGGGGAGGAACAATTGTACCAGGGCCTGAGCTCAGAGGCCCACCCAAAAAAAACCATCTGTAACTGGGATGTTACATAGGGGAGATTCGCCCTTGTTATGTTGTATGTAAGCCTATGTGAGTCTTACTGTTTTGCACGAATGCTGTGTGTGCCTCAGTTTCCCTGTCTATTATGTCTAGGTGGTGGGAATAAGCTTGTGTGACTTTTGCAGCAGTTGCTCCTGCATGGATGCTATGGCCACCCCTTCGTAACCTGAGACCCAGGAGAGGGGGATGCGAGACAAAGGCCGGAGGAGGAGCGGGGCCAGGCAGCTGGAAGTGAGTCAGTCTCGGCTGGCTTGGGGCGCAGCGGGAGGACCAGAGCTCTGGCTCTGGGCTCCCCTCCCACCAAGATGGACTTGGCTGAAAGTCACTTATTTCTCTGCTGACAAGTTCTGTTCTACACTGTGATCCTGTCGACTAATAAACCTTCTGTTTTACCGGATGGCTGAGAGTCACTGCTGACTGTGGAGCTGGGGTGCAGGACCCTCTGGCTCCCCCAAGAGCCCCGCCCGGGTGGACTCGCTGTGGGAAGAGCACGGAGGGGCAGGGGATGCTGAATGCTCTGAGGTCAGACCCAGGAAGGTCAAAGCTGTGTAAGCTTCTTGCCCTGGAGACATGCTCAGAGAAAACAACGAGGAGTCCTTGTGGCATCTTAGAGACTAACAAATTTATTTGGGCATAAGCTTTCATGGGCTAAAACCCACTTCATCAGATGCATGGAGTGAAAAATACAGTAAGCAGTATAAATATTACAGCACATGAAAAGATGTGAGTTGCCTTACCAAGTGGGGGGTCAGTGCTAACGAGGCCAATTCAATTAAGGTGGAAGTGGCCTATTCTCAACAGTTGACAAGAAGGGGGTGAATATCAAGGGAAGGAAAATTACTTTTGTAGTGCTAACGAGGCCAATGCAATCAAGGCGGATGTCGCCTATTTCCAACAGTTGACAAGAAGGTGTGAGTATCAGCAGGGAGAAAATTACATTTTTTAGTGACCCATCCACTCCCAGTCTTTATTCAGGCTTAATTTGATGGCGTCCAGTTTGCAAATTAATTCCAGTTCTGCGGTTTCTTGTTGGAGTCTGTATTTGAAGTTTTTTTGTTTAAGAATTGCCCCTTTTAAGTCTGTTATTGAGTGTCCAGGGAGATTGAAGTGTTCTCCTACTGGTTTTTGAATGTTATAATTCTTGATGTCTGATTTATGTCCATTTATTCTTTTGCGTAGAGACTGTCCGGTTTGGCCAATGTACATGGCAGAGGGGCATTGCTGGCACATGATGGCATATATCACATTGGTAGATGTGCAGGTGAACGAGCCCCTGATGGTGTAGCTCAATGGTTCTCAAACTTTTGTACTGGTGACCCCTTTCACATAGCAAGCCTCTGCGTGCGACCCCCCCCCTTATAAATTAAAAACACTTTTAAATATATTTAATACCATCATAAATGCTGGAGGCAAAGCAGGGTTTGGGGTGGAGGCCGACAGCTTGTGACCCCACATGTAATAACCTCACAACCCCCTGTGGGGTCCCAACCCCCAGTTTGAGAACCCCTGGTGTAGCTGATGTGGTTAGCTCCTATGATGGTGTCCCTTGAATAGATATGGAGACGGAGTTGGCAACGGGCTTTGTTGCAAGGATAGGTTTCTGGGTTAGTGTTTTTGTTGTGTGGTGTGTAGTTGCTGGTGAGTATTTGCTTCAGGTTGGGGGGGTTGTCTGTAAGCGAGGACTGGCCTATCTCCCAAGGTCTGTGAGAGTGAGGGATCGTCCTTCAGGATAGGTTGTAGATCCTTGATGATGCGCTGGAGAGGTTTTAGTTGCGGGCTGTAGGTGACGGCTAGTGACGTTCTGTTACTTTCTTTGTTGGGCCTGTCCTGTAGTAGGTGACTTCTGGGTACCCTTCTGGCTCTGTCAATCTGTTTCTTCACTTCACCAGGTGGGTACTGTAGTTTTAAGAACACTTGGTAGAGATCCTGTTGGTGTTTGTCTCTGTCTGAGGGATTGGAGCAAATGCGGTTGTATCTTAGAGCTTGGCTGTAGACAATGGATTGTGTGATGTGGTCTGGATGAAAGCTGGAGGCATGTAAGTAAGTATAACCTCTAAGTATATCCTCTAAGGATAGAACCAGAAGCAATGGGTTTAAACTGCAGCAAGGGAGGTCTAGGTTGGACATTAGGAAAAAGTTCCTAACTGTCAGGGTGGTTAAACACTGGAATAAATTGCCTAGGGAGGTTATGGAATCTCCATCTCTGGAGATATTTAAGAGTAGGTTAGATAAATGTCTATCAGGGATGGTCTAGACGGTATTTGGTCCTGCCATGCGGGCAGGGGACTGGACTCGATGACCTCTCGAGGTCCCTTCCAGTCCTCGCATGATATTCTTATCGATAAACTAGGCAAATACAATTTAGATGGGGCTACTATAAGGTGGGTGCATAACTGGCTGGATAACCATACTCAGAGAGTTGTTATTAATGGTTCCCAATCCTGCTGGAAAGGCATAACGAGTGGGGTACCGCAGGGGTCTGTTTTGGGACCGGCGCTGTTCAATATCTTCATCAACGACGTAGATATTGGCATAGAAAGTACGCTTATTAAGTTTGCGGATGATACCAAACTGGGAGGGATTGCAACTGCTTTGGAGGACAGAATCTATGAATCTATGAATAACGGTCAGTAGGTTTCCGGTATAGGGTGGTGTTTATGTGACCATCGCTTATATGCACTGTAGTGTCCAGGAAGTGGATCTCTTGTGTGGACTGGTCCAGGCTGAGGTTGATGGTGGGGTGGAAATTGTTGAAATCCTGGTGGAATTCCTCAAGGGCTTCTTTTCCATGGGTCCAGATGATGAAGATGTCATCAATGTAGCGCAAGTAGAGTAGGGGCGTTAGGGGACGAGAGCTGAGGAAGCGTTATTCTAAGTCAGCCATAAAAATGTTGGCATACTGTGGGGCCATGCAGGTACCTATAGCAGTCCCGTTGAAGGTATGCTCAGAGAGAGGAACAGGAGTACTTGTGGCACCTTAGAGAGAGGAGGCTCCCCCAGAGTCCTGACTGGCTTCATACCAAGTAATTCCAGAGCATTGCCCCAGTGAGGGTGGGGCCCCAGTGAACATGATATGCCAGGGTCCCAAATTTCTCTTGATGGGTCTCTCTTAATCCACAACATTTCCCTAATGCCTAACACACAATGCACATCCCTGAATACACACCGTGCCCCTAACATATGACACAATACCCACCCCAATGCACCTTCCTTAACACACATCCCACTACTCTGAATATGACCTAACACACACAAATAATATGCAACACACTCTAATCCCCTATCACACAACGCAATATGCTCCCAATGCACTCAAACACACCAACACAAAATATGCTCCTCTAATATCTCCTAACACACACAGCCCAATGCACCATACTTCACCCCAACACACAATCCTGCCCTGTGTATGCACATCCCTAAAACGTGCCCACACGCCAAGCCAGTATTGGACACAGACAGCTCTGTGCAGACAGCAAACTCCTCCACAATAATCTACCCCACCTCATGCGCTCACAAACGTGCACACTTACCCTGCACACATACAAGTGCACCCACTCAGAGACCAGCATGCGCACACACACACCCTCTCTCTCTGCAAGAGCCTGGAGCTGCCCTAGAAACACCCCCCTAGGGAGACAGTTCTTCTCCTGACCCACTAATAGGGGGCTGTTACACAACCACACACTGAGGGGTGGCGTCACACCCCCTCAGCTCACAGGGGTGGGGAAGCTCAGCTGCCCCCCAGGGAGAAGCCAAGATGCACACTCACTTTTGCCCTGCAAGAACATTTGCCCCCTTCACACTCACCCTGCATGCACACTCACCCCAAATACACACTTGCTCTCTCTCTTCATACACCCACTCATCCTGCATGCACACTTGCTCCACACACTTCATTTGTGCACTCACTTTTAATGGAAACTTGCACACAATCATTCTCAACCCACACACACTCCCACTAGCCCTGAGTGTGTTTGTCCAAGGGGGACACACCCTCCACATTTGCACTCATTCTGCATGCACACTCACACTTGCTCCACACACAGGCCCATTCACCATGTGCACACTTACCCTCTTCCATGCTTGTCCCCTGCACTGAGATCCTGCAGTCACACTCCCCCATGTGCACTCCCACTCAGCCTGCATGCACACTTACCCAAGGCACACTAATCCATGTACCCTCACACCCACTCTAATCACATTCACCCTGCACACACACTCAGCCTCCTCCTGAATACACAGTTGCTCTGTGCGCACTCACTCACCCTGCATGCACAAGTCCCCTGCACACTGACCCTCAGCCTGCACTCACATGTACTTGCTGCCACACTTGCCCTACCCTGGTGTCTCCATTAAAGGCAGCTGCACTCTACTCAGAACAGCAGACATGGGGACGTGGGGATGGCTTGGCACAGTACCAGGGGCCAGGGTTTGGTGTGGGGTGGGCAGAGGGAACAATACTCACAGAGTACTTGGGAGCAGGGCTGGATTTGGTAGAAGGGCAAGAGGCACTAGGGGGAAGACCAGAGCCATAGATCTGGAGAGCGGGCAGGAACCATAGATCTGGATGGTGGGGGTCAGGTGTTCCGGGGGGGGGCATAGATCTAGACTGGGGACAGGTGCCACAGATCTCAATGGGGGCGGGGGGTTCTGGGGGACAGTGGCCATAGAGCTGGATGGGGGCTCTGGGGGGCAGGGTTTGGGGAGCAGGGGGCTCGTGGGGGCAGGAGTCTCGGGGGGGGGGGGAAGGCCATAGAATTGGATGGGGGCGGGGGGCTCGAGGGCAGGCAGAGGCCATAGAGCTGGATGGGGACTTTGGAGGGTAGGAGGTTCGGGGGTGCCGGGGCCATAGAGCTGGATGGCGGCTTTGTGGATTTGGGGGCTCTGGGGGGCAGGGGTCTTGGGGGGGAGCCCATAGATCTGGATGGGGGCTTTTGGGGCAGGGGCCATAGAGCTGGATAGGGGCAGGGGGCTTTTGGGGCAGTGGTCATAGAGCTGGATGGAGGCAGGGGGCTCAGGGGCAGGCGGAGTCAATAGAGCTGGATGGGAGCAGGGGGCTCAGGTGGGGGGCAAGCCATAGAGCTGGATGGCGGCTCTGGGGGCAGGGTTTGGGGAGCAGGGGGCTCGTGGGGGCAGGAGTCTCGGGGGGGGAAGGGGCCATAGACCTGGATGTCGGGTTTGGGGAGTGGGGGGGGGCAGGGGCCATAGAGCTGGATGGCGGGTTTGGGGAGTGGGGGGGGCAGGGGCCATAGAGCTGGATGGCGGCTCTGGGGGGCAGGGTTTGGGGAGCAGGGGGCTCGTGGGGGCAGGAGTCTCGGGGGGGGGAAGGGGCCATAGAGCTGGATGTCGGGTTTGGGGAGTGGGGGGGGGGGGCAGGGGCCATAGAGCTGGATGGCGGCTCTGGGGGGCAGGGTTTGGGGAGCAGGGGGCTCGTGGGGGCAGGAGTCTCGGGGGGGGGGAAGGGGCCATAGAGCTGGATGTCGGGTTTGGGGAGTGGGGGGGGCAGGGGCCATAGAGCTGGTTGGCAGCTTTGGGGGCAGGAGTGGGGGGAGCGATGTTTAAAGGGGACGCGACAGCCCCCTTTTCTGTCGGCCGCACGCGGCGCCCACCCCCACTGCAGCTGCCGCGCGGCCGCCTTTAAGAGTGGGCAGCGCGCGGGGCCCGTGTGAGAGGCTGGAGCGGCCGCGGCTTCAGCACCAGCATCCGCGACAGCAGCATCCTTCGGCGGCGGCGAGCGGGGGAGGGGGAGCTCGGCTGCGGGGGCCCGGCGGGGCCCAGCCAGGCAGCGTGGGTGGGAGGCGGCCCCCCCGCAGGCCTGGCCGCTCCTACTGCATCCAGCACCGCCCCGGCTGCTTCTGCCGTCCCCCAACCCCCTTGCACCCCACTCTCCTGACCCCCTGTTCCCCCGACCCCCTTGCACCCCGCTCTCCCCAGTCACCCAACCCCCTGTTCCCCCGACCCCCTTGCACCCCACTCTTCCTAGTCGTCTGGCACCCCCGATCCCCTTTCACCCTGCTATCCCTAGTCCCCTGGCACCCCGACCCCCTGTTCCCCCTGACACCCCCTCCCCTGGCACCCCCTGCACCCCTGTCTCCCGGATCCCCCACCACCCCTGCTCTCCTGGTTCCTCTTAAGTCCTCTTCCCTGGATCACTCTGAGGTCCTTGTCCCCCCACCCCTTTTCCCTCCTTCTCCTCCCCACTCTGGGGATTCCCCCCACACCACTTTCTCCTGGGTTGGCTTCTCTCCCCCCACCCTCGACTCGTCCATGACAAGCGCCAGGGACTAGCGAGCGGCTGAAGGAACCATGTCCTATGTCCCCTTTCGAGGTAAAGGATGGGGTGGGTTCAGCTGGGGTTGAGCGGGGGCACAGCTGGGGCCTATGGGTTCTGGAGTCTGAGGGGGCCTGGGGGAACAGGCAGGCTCACCTAGGGGAGGTGGGAGGGCACTGAAGGGTTCTTCCAGGGTCTGGGCTTGGGAGTGGGGCAGGGGAGGGCTGTGGGGTCAGAGAGGAAAAAGGGGTTCACCTGGAGCAGGGCAGGCAGGGTTAAGGAGGGAGTGGGGCACCATATCTGGAACACAGGGCACTGGAACTTGGGCAGGAATGGGAGGGGTCACCTGGGGCAGGCTGGAGAGTCAGGGTTCTGCTGGAGATGTGGGGTGTCCATCTGGCTGGGAGGAGACTCTGGTTCACCTGGGGCAGGTGGGGGGCACTGGGAGGTGACTGGGGCCTGTGGGGGCAGAAGGGGATGATTGTGTGTATGGAGTCCTGGGGTCTTTGGGGTTTGAGCAATGGGGGAGAATGGGGTTTGCCTGGGGGAGGTAACAAAGGCATAAAAGGGACTCATCTGAGGCCTGTGGCTCTAGGGAGCACTGGGTCGGGAGGTTCATGCAGGGCCTGCAGGCTCAGGACTGGGGATGGCTCTTTGGTTGGGGGGGAGGTCACCTAGGACTTGTGGGCTCAGGACTGGGTGGGGGGGAACATCTGGATGCAGCATGAGGGATGAAGGGGTCACATGGGGCCTGGGGAAACAGTGAGGGATGCCAGCTCATCTTGGGGTGGCAGGGGGTATGCTTGAGGGGCCATCCAAGAGAGTGAAGGGTTCTCCTGAAGGGGCTGCCCCATGGTCGGTGGGGAGGCAGGACAGAGCACTGGTGGTTGCCCTAGGACCTGTGGGGCAGTGGGGAGTTGGAGGCGAGATGGGAGGCACTGGATGGTATCCTGGGGCCTGTGAAGTCTGGGGTTCAGTTGTCTAGGGCAGGAGGTGGCAGCATTGGGGTGTGCTCTGGGCTCAGTGAAGTCAGGGGGGTGACAGGGTATGGCAGTGTTGGTGGCAGGAGGTGGGGGAGACTGGATGGTACCCTGGGACCTGTGGGGTCTGGGATTCATGGAGTCTGTGGGGAAGGGCAAAAGGAAGTTGGCTCTGGGGTTGGGGGAGGGTGGGAAGTGGTGGGGAACATGAGGGTGTTCTCTGGGGAGACAATGGTGAAGGGTTCACAGTGAAGTCATTTGGGGCTTGGAGAGATCATCTGGCCTGGGGGGTATGAGGGTCAGACTTGGTTGGGGAGGGGGATGTGTGTGTGGGGCGGTTTCCCAGAGGTTGGTGTGGCTGCAGGGTGGTTGGGTGGGTGGGCTTACCCCAGGGGTCAGTGGGGTTGGGGAGGGGAATGTATGGGGAGGCTGCTCAGGGCCTGTGGGGTCTGAAGAAGCCGTGAGAGGGAATGTCTGGGATTGGAAGTGGAGTGGGGGGTAGCCCAGGGCAGGTATTAAGAGGGCAGGGGGACTCTGAGGGAAGAGTGTGGGGGGGTTACCTGGTGGACCTTGGGGTTGATACACCTGGGAGCAGCTGGGGGTGGGGGGAGACAGAGGAGGTGCTGGGGTTATCTGGAGAGCTTGCTTGTTGTCTGCTGTGTCAGGGGGTAGTAGAGGGTAGCAGGGGGGTCACTGCCCAAGGGCTGTGGGTGGGGGGGCATTGTTCAGGGCTGTGAGGGGAACAAGGGGGTCTGGGGGCAGTAGAGGATAGTGGGTGCACTGTCTAGATCTATGGGGGCAATAGGGTAGCAAGGGGATCAGGGGGCAGTAAAGGGCCTGGGCAAGGAGCCCACTACCTGTGGGGCAGTAGGGGCAGCAAGGGGGGTGGGGGGCTGTAGAGGGTAGTGGGTACACTGCCCAGGTCTGTGGGAGCCATAGGGGTAGCTAAGGGTTCGGGGGTAGTGGGGCTCCTTGCCCAGGCCTGTGGGTGCAGTAGGGGTAGCTAGGGGTTTGGGGAGCAGTAGAGGGTAGTGGGTGCACTTCCCAGGCCTGTGGGGGGCAGGAGGGGGAGGGGACCTGTGATGGCTGTGGGAACAGCACATGGTGCCTGTAGCCAGGGTTGGGAAGTGCTGTCTGTGTTGGCTGGTGGGTTCTTAGGGCTGGATCCAGATTGGTTGCTGGGACCCTAGCATCCAGGGAGGGCCCTGGGGGTTGCTCTGTGCAGCTCATCTCCTCCCCCACACTTGTTCCCAGCCCACGGCCTGCTGGAGTGTGCCCCTGCTCACGGTCAGGGCCCACTCTGAGGTACGGGGCATTGGCCCCATTTAGGGGGCTCTGGCCCTTGATGTGAGGCTGGTGCAAATCCCCAGGAGACCCGTGTGACCCACTTTCCCAGCTGGCCCAGAAAGCACCAGGGGGGTGGGATTTGCATGCCACTCGTGCCGTCACATGTATGGTCCAGATGTTCCACCAGAACCCCTCTGCACCCTGACACCTGGCTCCTAAAACTCCTGCTGTCCGGACACCTGGGTCCGAACACCCTCCTCCTGTCCCCATGTCCTTGGGCTCTGGGCCCGAGGGAGTGTCGCATCCTCTGTCTGATCCCCATGGCCCAACACTTCTCCCTATTGTGCCCAAGGTACACGTAACCCTCACCAAAGTGGTGCCCCAGTGTCTGGCCCCCAAGTGCGGGGGGGGGAGGTGAGACCCCAGGCAGGGCTAGGATTAGCCCACCATGGCTAGCATGACTAGTGCTGCAGGAATGGAGTAGGGGACAATCTCCCCTCTGTCAGTGCTGGCCCCAGTGCAGTGCCAGGGGGTGCTGTGCTGCAGGGTCAGGTCAGGGGGCACTGGGCTGGGGAAAAGGTGAGGAGAACATGGGGTGTGTGTGTGCGCTGTGCTGAGGAATGGGGACACCCTGGTCGGAGTTGGAGACTCCCATCCCAACTGCCTCATAATTCATTATAGCTCCAAAATAGAAATATGAATGCGGGAATAAACATAGCACTCTGCTCAGTGATTAGCAGGGCCTTTAAACACAAAACGAGCACCCCCCTCACTGGTGCCAGCCCCGCCGTACCTGCTCCCCACAGTGCCCCCTGCTGGGAGAGGCTGGGGCTGGAGTAGCTGGGAGCTCCCCCTCCCCAGCCAGTGCCCAGCCCTACTCCCCACTGTGCCCCCTACTGGGGGAGGCTGGAACTGGAATAGCCAGGAGCTCCCCCCTGCCCCAGCCAGTGCCCTGCCCCACTCTCCACAGCACCCCCTGCTGGGAGAGTCTGGGGCTGGAGTAGCTGGGAGCTCCCCCTCCCCAGCCAGTGCCCAGCCCTACTCCCCACTGTGCCCCTTACTGGGGGAGGCTGGAGCTGGAATAGCCAGGAGCTCCCCCCTGCCAGCACCCTGCCCTACTCCCCACCATGCCCCCTGCTGGGAAGGCCAGGGTTGGAATAGCTGGGGGCTCACCCCTGCTTTGGGGGATGCTGGGATGAAATACCCCCCACAGTCTCTTCCCTGCACTCAATGTGTGGAGGTGGTGGGATGCGGTTGCTAGGTAACCCCATTGGAGGATGCTCCCTCCTCCCCCCTCATCCTGGGCGGGGGGACTGGCATGAATTGAATCCCCAGAGCGTGGCAGTGTCGTGAGCTGCAGGTGGTGCTGGGGGGGCACTCTGGGCCCCTCCCCATTTAGGGGTAGGGCATCCTCTCCCCAGTTAAGTCTGGGGATGGGCAGGGGAAGGGCCCATATCTGTATCTTTGAGGGGGAGGGGTGTCTCTTCTATCTCTCTCTCTGCCAGGCTCCCCCCTCCCACATGCTCCCTGGGCTGTCACTTCCCAGCACGGATCTCCAGGCACACTCAGATCTGATGGGACAGTCAGCCCACACTGCGATGCCAGGGCTGGGAGGGGGAGAGGGCTGTGCTGGGATTCTGAGGGGATGGAGCAGGAGATGTGGGCCTGGGGGGCCCAGTGCTGAGTGAGACTCTTCCCCCCCCCCCCCCCCCCCCCAGTGTGGAGGAGTGCCCAGGAGCTAACAAGGACACCAGCTTTTAGGAGTGGCTAGGTCCTTGGGCTACTTGGCTATTCTATGCAAATTATGTGGTGAGCTCATTTGCATTTTTGCAGGCAGGTCAGTTGAAGCAAGGAAGCATTATGTATTTGCATATTTGCATATAATTTGCATATCACTAATATCCAGCTTTGTGTGGAATCATATGGATTCAGCACTCTCTGTATCTCTCTGCAGCCTGACAGCCCCACACAGCGCGACCATCTTCCAGCTGGTTGGGGGCTGGGGTCATGGGGCAGTTCTAGCTATGCCCCAGGCTGTCCTGGGCGCTCCACTGAGCCTGCCATGAGAGCAAAGCAGGGCTGAACCTGCCATGGCAGCCAGAGCCGAGCCCCACCAAGCACTAAGGAGTGGGGCCCTGCTGCCCAGGGGTGGCTTTAAGCTGGTGACTAAGAGGAGAATGGCTTGGTCTGGCCCTGCCCCATGGCTGGGCATCTAATCCCCTCCCCCCTAGGGCCTGGGAAGAGCAGGCTCTCAGGAAATTGAGGCCTGGCCTCTGACCTAGGGCTGGATTCCTCTGCCCTCTGGACACCCCCTGGCCCCACTCCCAGCCCTTAGCCTGCTGCCACTGAGTGTCCCACAGTTAGGGTGACCAGATGTCCCGATTTTATAGGGACAGACCCAATTTTGGGGTCTTTTTCTTATATAGGCTCCTATTACCCCCCACCCCCGTCCCGATTTTTCACATTTGCTATCTGGTCACCCTACCCACAGTGTACCTTAATCAAAACATGAGCAATCCCAGACACATGAAGGCAGGAATTGGAGTGTGAGCACACCTGGGCACTCCTGCACTACGGGGTCAGTGCGGGGATAGTAGTTATTGCAACCTCCTCATGCTGACTTGGGCAGGATCTTGATTGTCTCCCACCCTCCATCCCTCCTCATGCACCCATTTGTTCCCAACCCTCCCTGGACCCAGCCCTCTGTCCCTGCACAAGCTTCTTTCCCTCCATCCTTCCCCAGGCATACTTCTCTGCCTCCACACCTCTAGCCATCTGTCCATCCCCACACTTACCCTTCCATCCATCCCCACATGCTCTTTCCTCCAGCCCCCTATCTGCCTTGGTAAAAGGAGTGTTCAGGTTGCAAAGTCCAGTACTGGGAGTGGGGGGGACTTCCAGGATTCAGGTATCCCATGCAGCCTTCTCTTGGTCCCCCTGTACAAATGTGTTATGATTTTGACATGGTCTGGAATGATGTCTTTGCGCACTATTCCCCCTTCCCATCCCACCCTGCATGAGCCACCAACAGGATCTGACCCCAGAATCTTCTAGCTCTGCAGCACAGACCTCTCCCAAGTTGCTAAAGGATTAATTGGAAGCAGTAGTAGGTTATTAGCCTCTATGTGACCAGCTGCAGAGGAGGATGTGGCAGCTGCTTTGCCAAGATAGCAGCAGAAAGTTGGGAGCCAGGACTCATGGGTCCTCTCCCCAGCTGCATGGGTGGGGGGGTGGGGGGACATGGGTTCTGGTGGTTAGAGCAGCGGGGGTTGGGAGCCAGGACTCCTGGGTTCTAGCCAGGGATAGAGTGGTGTGTGGGGAGGAGTCAGGACTCGTGGTGTCCCTTCCCATAGGCTATGTGCTGTTTTCAGGGGGAGCCCCCCTGCCCCGTGCGATGCTGGGGCAGGCACAAGGCTGAGTTTCTTAGCAAGTGTGGGCACTCCTGTGTGTGTATTTGGAGGGAAAGGGCTGCAGAAAGGTGAGCTCAGTAGCCTGCTATGTCCAACTATGTCCACTGGGTGGCAGCACGGTACTGCAAAAGACCTTTGCTTCTCGCCCTGCAAACACCACCCCACCTGTGAGTGATTTTGGGCAGGCCATGACTCCAGACCCCGCCCCCAGTCTGTGCTGGGATGGGGGCAGCCCCCTGCGGAGGGGCAGGAGGGTTATATGCTGCTTGTGGTGCTAGAGTCCCCTGGCTCCGTTTGCTTCCCCTGGGGCTTGGGATGGTTCCTCTGCTTCCCACTGGTGTGAGCCACCGAGGGTGACCAGACAGCAAGTGTGAAAAATCGGGATGGGGGGTAATAGGAGCCTATATAAGAAAAAGACCCAAAAATCAGGACTGTCCCTATAAAATCGGGACATCTGGTCACCCTAGAGCCACCACCCCCCAGCTTTGGGTTATGGGGCTTCCCACGCAGCTGCTGCTTGCTACCATAACACACACAGTACCCCAGAGCCCCAGCCAGGACCAGCACCCTCGTGTGCCTGGTGCTGTATGGACACATCATCCAGACAGTCCATGGCCTGACCTGTGCTTCCAGCTTTGCTGGCCTGGCTCTGTGCATTGGGGAGGAGGATTTTTGGCTGACATTGGTATGCTGGCAAAAGCCCTGGTGTAGGCTTGGTTCTCCCAGGGTAAAGTACTTTACACCAGTGCCGTGCATTTCGCTTGCTGAGCCAGAGGCGCAGCACTGGTGGAGGTAAAGCGGGAAACCGTCTAAGTGTAGACCTGGCCTAAGCCAAGACGTAGCCTGCAGTCATGGGGTTATGGGAGAGAACTGGCTTGTGCTGAATACAAATAAAACCAGATTCTGAGCCATCAGCTCAGAGCCATCACCCCACAGGCTCAGAAATGGGATGTAACTACATCAGACCCCCAAATGTATAAAGCTAGGTATATTAACTCAATGGGATGACTTGGGGGGCCTGGCATGTGGATTCTGAACCCCTGGCATTGACAATATTAAGACCCAGTCTCCACATGAGCTCCCAGAATGAGCCTGTGGCATGATCCTTGCCTGTCTAAACAAGGAAGTGGGGAGGTGACCTTACCTCTGCGGACAGCACTGAAGAGACGGATGATGAACACTGCAGCCAGTTGTAGTGCCCGCATGCTTTAAAAGGTTGTGAAAGAATGGGAGAGGCCGCAGAACAGATCTGTAAGGCTGGAGACCATGCCTGACGCTGATGGCGAGCAAGCAGCTAACCAGGCATTATCTCTTCAGCTGATCAAAGGAAGGCGACTGAGAGGTGACTTGATTGCAGGGTGTAAGGGCCCTCACGTGGCGAAAATACCTGGACTCTTTAACCTAGCAGAGAAAGGGAGAAGAACCACCACTGGCTGGAAGCTGAAGCCAGATAAATTCCAGTTGGAATTAAGGCTCAGTTTGTTTAACAGGGGGGGATTAACACAAGGGAGGGGATGGGCTCTCTGTCTCCTGAGGGCATCCAATCCTCTCTGGGAGATGCTGTAGCCAGACTCAGGTTCTTGGGGTCAGTACAGGTGTGCCGGAGTGTTGTTCTCTGGCTGTGCTTGACAGGAGGTCAAACTACATGACTGGCTGGTCCTTTCTGGACTCTCTGCCTTTGAATCAGTTTGTGGCTAGTGATCCAGCCCTTGGCAAGAGTTGAGTGGGAGAGTTAGCCTGGGGTGAACTTTCTGTGCCAGGAGCCGGGGGAGGTGTAATCTGGCTTGGGGATGATCTATGGTTTCTCCTTCCTGGAGAAGGGTATATCAAAGTTCTAAGTCAGGGGTTCTCAAACTGGGGATCTGGACCCCTCAGTGGGTCACATGGGGGGGGGTGTCATGAGCTGCCAGCCTCCACCCCAAACCCCGCTTTGCCTCCAGCATTTATAATGGTGTTAAATATGTAAAAAGGTGTTTTTAATTTATAAGGGGGGGTCACACACAGAGGCTTGCTATGTGAAAGGGGTCACCAGTACAAAAGTTTGAGAACCACTGTTCTAGGTGCTGTTCTGGGGTCTTCAGCATCTTCCTGTGTGGACTGTTGGTTCCATGGGCAGAGTTATTGAAACGGGATCGGGGTGTCAAAACCCTGCTGCTTCAGAGCGTGAGCTGACCCCAATGACTGGGGACTGGGAGAGAACGTCTCCTATCATGAGGTTATCCTAGGACAGTCCTCCCTGGGGCTATGGCACCAGCTGCAATGGGACTGGGCGTGGCTAGACTCGGGCTAATGGGAGAAATCGGGACACTGGGCTGGGAGTGAAGAGGTGGAGAAGACCGGGTTAGACAGAGCTCTGAGGTCTGGTCCCGCTGGGCTGGGCTGGAAGTGGGGTACAGGAGGGGAGCGGAGCCCAGCCATGAGTGCGACTGTGACCTGGTCATTCCTCACCTTGGCCCAGTGGGTCAGTTCTGTCCCTGATGCCCCACAGTGGTAGTGGGGAGCGTGGTAATGAGAGAGAGATGTGAGAGGGATGGATAGAGGGATATGCTTGGGGGGCGGGGTGTGGATGGAAGCATGCCCATGGGTGAGGAGGGTGGGAGTGGTGTGGGATGGGTGTGCTTGGGATGAGATGGATGGAGAGGTGCTTGCGATGAGGGAGGGGCATGTGTGGGGAGGGAAGGAGGGTTCTGTCTGCCCGGGAAGACACCACTCCCTATTGCATCATCTCTAACCCCCTCTCCCCCTTCCCAGATGTGCGAGGAGCCCCCATGCACCGCATGCCCTATATGCACTCTCCCTATGAACGCCCAGCCTGGAATCCACGATTCTGCATCATCTCTGGAAACCAGCTGCTTATGCTAGACGAGGACGAGGTGAGACACACAGGGATGGGGCAGGACATACAGCTGAGGGAGAGCATGGAGCTTGCGGGGACCCCAGAGGGACCCCCCACCCACCGAGAGCAGAGATCCCCTCCCCCCTGCCCTCCCCTCCTGGAGCACCCCCTCCCCTGTCTCTCAAGCACAGAGCGACCCTTCCCCTCACCCAGAGCTCTCACTTCCCTCCTGGCCCCAGACCTGCCCCAGCTGAGAGGTCTCCCTAGAATATGACGCAGTGTCCCCTGCCCCTGAGCTTGGGGCAGGGCTTCTTCTGAACCCGTCTTGGGGGGGAGGCTGCAGTCCTGGTGCTGGGGTGCTGTGCAGCCTGCTCCCTCTTGGTCCCCTGGGATAATGCTGTACCATCCCCGGCTGGGTCCCCCCCCCAGGATAAAGCCACACCTGGGACAGCCTCAAGGGTTGAGGATTGTCGCTCTGTGCACTCCTTCCCTGACACAGGCAACTGGGGGGCAATGGGGGAGGCAGGGACCTGAGGGATGGGGTGTTGGAAGTTAAAGAGGGGGTGCCCCCATGCAACACTAACCCCCGTCTCTCCCCTCCCCCATCTCCAGATCCACCCGTTGCTGATGAGGGAACGGCGAAGCGAACCCTGCCGGACCAAGCTGCTGCGCCGCACGGTCAGCGTCCCTGTGGAGGGGCGGCCCGAGCACGGTACGGCAGGGGGGCAAGGACTGGAGGGTGGGGGCGCTGCACTGTGGGGGGCACGGGGTGGAGAAGTGGGGGTCACAGCGTGGGGTGAGGACTCGGGGGGGCACGGGGTAGAGAACTGGTAGTTGCAGCATGGGGTGAGGACTTGGGGGGGCCACTGGGTGGAGAAGTGGGGGTTGCGGCACTGCATGAGGTGAAGAAGTCGGGGGTGTGGCGTGGGGTGAGTGGGGACTGGGACAGGCTACAGTAGGGCATGGCCAGCCAGCACCCTACAGGGATGAACCCACTTGATCCTGCAGGGACACGTGTGCCCCATGGCACCCAATTCCAAGTAGCTCCCACAGATGTGCATGGTCTGCGGTCACTACTCCTCGCACCCCAGCACCCATTCCCCATGCAAATACAGAAATATATGCCCAATCCAACCAATCCCCCAGACACATGTTCCACAAATAGATCCCACATATACTTGCCTCATGATCCAACTAGATCTCACCACCAACCTGCTCTGTGGTGCCTGATTCCCAGTAAATCCCACAGAGACATGCACCCCAGGTGTCTGCTCCCAATAGATTCTACAGCAAACATCACCTAGATCCCACAGAAATATTCACCTTGCAGTGCCCAGTTCCCAAGTGACACCTCCCCTCCATGCCTGATCCCCTGAGATCTTACAGGTACACGTGCCTCGCAGTCCCCTGTCCCCACAAGATCAACAGAGACTTCCCTCATGAGCCCCACTAGATCCCACAACCAACATGCTCTGTGGCATGTGATCCGAAAGACACTCTCCCCTCTGCACCTGGTGCCCATTAGATTCAGAGACACGTGCCTGTGGCACCTAATGACCTCAAGATCACACAGACACATGGCTCTACTTGATCCCACCGTGATGTGCTCTGACCACTGTTGAGCCCAACAGATCCATAAGAGAACAGTAATTCTCTGTAGATCCTAACGTGAAGCAGGCCCATAGTACCTGAACATCCCATTGTGAAACATGAACCGTAGCACCCGACCCCAGGGAATCTCAGTGAAACATATCTCCACGGTCCTGTGATTAAACCAATGGGACGGGGGAGGGAATTCACTAGAAGATCTACCAGCAGATCCTTGGTAAGTAATTCAAACACTCCACAGCAGCTGATCCAAGCAGATCTTGTAATGAGACACTCCTGGATTCTGGGGAGGGGCATGAGGTCAGGTGCACTGGGTCCCTCTTTACACAGTAAGGGCAGGGGCAAGTTGAATATGCAGCATCTCCCGGTCCCCACTGGGTGGAGCTCCTGCTCTCAGAACAAGACAGCTTTGAGATGGGGCAGCTGTGGGGGGGTGGATGGGGGGGTTAGGTCTGTCCCCTCTGTACTCACTTTAACCCAGTGCTCCTTCTGGGTGAACCCACCCCTCCTTTGCCCCCAGGGTATGTTCCACTGGGCCTTATTGCTTCCCCCAGAAAAATTGTCCCTGCATTTCCCATGCTGCAGGCTATGTGTACCCATCCTAAACTCCCTGCCTGTAGGGGAAGATAGGGTGGGGTTGGAGAGGGGGAGCTCTGTATGGGGGAAGGGGGTGCTGGGTGGCATTGGCTGTGGGGAGGATTGGGGGGTCTTTGTATGAGGGTATTGGGGAGGAGGTGGTGACTGGTGTGGGATGGAGTGGGGGGAGTCTCTGTATGGGGGAAGGGGTGCTGGCCAGGTTGTGGGGGATGGGGGACTCATGGCATGGGGGATTTGGGAGGGTGAGATTGGCTGGTGTGGGGTGGGTTGGGATGTCTCTGTATGGGGAAGGAGGAAATGGGAGGTGTCTGTGTGGGGAGGATTATGGAGGGGGATGCTGGCTGGTATGGAGGGATTGGGGTCTCCACTCCCAGTTTCTGCAGCCTGCTACATTCCAGTGTGTGTCCCCCCACAAATGCTGTCTGGTGCCGTGCCAAGGAGGCAAGAAGAACCATCCCATAATAAGCAGCTCAACTGAGTTGCAGCCACGCATGGGTGCTTGGCTACAGTTGCTAGGGGAACCCCTCTGGCAGAAATCCTGGCCTGCAGCGCTGTGAGATTCCCTGCCCCCAGGTGGCGCCGGCAGGCACCCAGCTGCAGGGTTCATTCCCAGAACCAGGGATAGAACCCAGGAGTCCTGGCTCTCTGCCCCCCTGCTCTAATCCACTAGCCCCCACTCCCCTCCTAGAGCCGGGGAGAGAACCCAGGAGTCCTGGCTCCCAGTGGGCCCCCCACCCCGGTTCTAACCCACTAGACCCCACAGCCCTTCAGAGCAGCGTGAGGGGGGAGGGAATGTGGAGGAGTCAGGCTGGTGTCCTGTGTCTGCCCCCCTGACTCCTCAGCTCCCCCCTCCCCTCCTCAGGCTTGGGCCCCCCCAGAGTCCCGCATGCACTAACATACCCCCTCCCCCTTTCCTCTCAGCATTTAAAAAAAGAAATTTGTCTCCCTGAGAAGTTGGCTTAAAAGGTTTCCATGGAAACCCCAAGGAGAGATGAAGGGAGGTGACGCAGCCTCGCTGCCGTGGGGATGAAACAACCCCAGCACCCATCCTGTGCCCTGCAGCCCGGCGTCCCCCGGTGAGCCTCCCACCCGGCGCTGTGCAGCCCAGCGCCCCCTGCTGAGCCCCTCCTGGTGCCCCACAGCCCGGCACCCCCTGTTGAGCCCCCTGCACCCCAGCGCCCCCTGCTGAGCCCCCGGTGCCCCGCAGCACAGCACCACCTATTGCACTCACTCTCTGCAGCCTGGCACCCCCTGCTGAGCCCCTTCGGTGCCACACAGCCTGGTGCCCCCCTACTGAGCTCCCCTGATGCCCCACACCTGGCGCCCCCGCTGAGCCCCTCAGCGCCATGCAGCCTGGTGCCCCCTGCTGAGCCCCCCTGCGCCCCACAGCCTGGTACCACCTGCTGAGCCTCTGGGCACCACGCAGCATAGCACCCCCTATTGCACTCTCTGCAGCCCGGTGCTGCCTGCTGAGCTCCTCGGCACCATGCAGCAAAGTGCCCCCTACTGAGCCCCCCCAAGCACCCCACAGCCCAGAACCCCCTGCTGAGTCCCTCAGTGCCACGCAGCCTGGCAGCTGCTGCACTCTCACTCTCTGCACCCCGGTGCCCCCTGCTGAACTCTCCCAGTGCCCCACAGCCTGGTACCCCCTGTTGAGCCCCCCCAGTGCCCCCTGCTGACCCCCCGGTGCCCCACAGCCCGGTACCCCCTGCTGAGCCCCCCGGTACCACACAGCACAGTACCCCCTATTACACTCTCACGCTCTGCAGCCCGGCACCCCCTGCTGAGCCCCCCTAGGCACCCCACAGCCTGGTGCCCCCTGCTGAGCCCCCAAGTGCCATGCTGCACAGCACCCCCATTGCACACACACTCTCTCTCTCTCTCTCTCTCTCTCTCTCTCTGCATCACAGCACCTCCTAGCACTGCACTGGGATCAGCACTGACTGCCAGGGGAGAGCTCCCCCAGCTGAGCCCCCTGTGCCATGCAGCACAGCGCCCCCTTCTGAGTCCTCTGCCCCCCACAGTACAGTGCTCCCGCCACACTCCCTGCCCCCCCCCTCCCCGCGCAGCACAGGGCCCCTAGTGCCGCAGTAGGATCAGCACTGACTGCCAGTGGAAAGCGCCCCCCGACCTGGTTCCTTGCAGCATGGATGGGATCTTTCCCATCCAGCTTGTAACCCTGCTGATCATGGGACCCTCCAGAGCTCTAGGGTTGAGGCATCTGTGGCTGGCTTGGCCCAGCTCTTTCCTTTGGGGTCACTCATCTCTGCCAATCTCCCCTCCATTCTCAAGGCTGTTTTTCCCCCTACTCCACTCCCTCAGTCAGCATGTCCTTGCAGGCCTGTCCTCCCCCAACATCCGGAGGCCCTGCTGCAGATGCCTGGGTCTCCTGAACACACTGGGGAGGAGCATCGCTTGGCGCAGCCATGGAGCTGGGGATTGGTGGGTGAGAGGTAGGGGAGAAGTTAGGGTGGAGGCACAGGCACAGGGGCAGGGATTTGGGTTCAGATGGAGGGGATAGGGTTAGGGGTGAGTCGTTGGCTATGGTGAGGGGCGAGGAGTTAGGGTTAAGGTTCAGGTGGGTAGGGGTAGGAGTTATGGGGTAAGAGTTAGGTTAAGGTTTAAAAGCAGGGGGTTAATTTAGGGGTGAGGTTATGGACTACGGTAAGGGGTTGGGGTGTATGAGTTATCTATACAGGTCTAGGCATTAGGGTTACAGATATGGGTAACCATGGAGGAAGGGTAAAGTTTAGGGCCCAGTAGAGGTTTGGATCATGCTGTAACATCTCCTGAGTGGTTGCTAGTTAACTCAAGCAGATGAATGTGATGGTGAATCCTGGTGCAGACACTGAACACATGTAACCTCCACCTCATAGGGACTGTGACCGGGGACAAATGTTCCTCTCGTGGAAGATCTTTGTGGAGTGTTCGCACTAAGGCCATGTCTGTGCGGGTGAGGATGGGTGGGTGTTACCTCGGCTAACTTAGACGCAGACAGTTGTAGCCTAGTTCTGGGACTGTGTACACTAGCCAGTCCTAAGAGTGTGTTTGCACAACAAAAAAAGTGTGTTCTTAACTCCAATTACCTACACTGGGGTAAAATAGCAGTGAAGACACGGCACCTTGGCTTTTAACATGGGTTCTCAGCGTGAGTTCAACCATGGCTCTCTGGCAGCTTTAACTCGAGTGCTACACTACCTTAAAACCTGAGCTGCCACATCCACTGTTGTTCTAACCTGCGTTAGCTAATTTAAGAACGCAGCCCCTGTTCCTGGTTACCTCTGCTTGCTAATACAGATTGAAACTGCACTTATCCTGTTTGCACTAGGACTGTCACCTATATGGAGAAAACCCCTTGTCCCTAGTTTGATATGTGTTTAAAGGCAGAGACTTTTCCAAGATGTTGATTGTTAGCCAACACCTACTCACATCCCCCACTCCTAGCCTGAGCTAGGTAGATATGGTAGCTAACTTGAGTTAACAGCACACAATTTTTCCAAGTGAAGATGCACCCAGGGCATGAGGGTGTAGGGCTGACCATGCCTCACTCCAGCCAGCTAAAAAGTACCCGGACCTTGTCCCCACTAGGATCTTACAGTGAGAAAGCTTGCTGTAAAACCACACCTTGTGTGCAGTGAAGACATGGCCTAAATGGAGTCGATTTTACACTGTGTTTAACCAGTGTAAAACCAGTGAAAACCAGTGCTGCTGTGTGTGTGGCTGCTTCTGTGGTTTTAAACCTGGTTTATAGCAGTTTAGTTTTGTGGTGCAAAACTAAACCGCTGTAGGCAGTTTGAAACTGTTATTAGACCGTCCCTGCACACAGCAGGCTGGGTTTCACTGAACCAGTTTAAAGTAGCCTGGTAGGGTTTCTGTGGGGCTTGAAGAGTTTGGAGTTGGGTTAAGGGAGGGCAGGGTGACAGGCTGAAGACGAGCTATAGGTTATGATTAAGGCTGAGGGGGTGGGATTACGGCTGGGGTGATAAATTGGAGAGTTGGGCTATGGTTTGTGGGTGGGATTGAATGGTTGGGTCAGGATGCAGACAAAAGGTTAGGGCATTTGTGGGGTCCCATTGGACTCACCCAGGGAACAGCTGGGATTTCCCTCCTGCACCTCTCCTGACAGCCCCCTTGTCACACCCACCCCCTCACCCTGCCCCCCAAGGCTCCCTGAACTGCCCAAGTTCTCCCCCCCCCCCCCGCTCCCCAGGTCACCCCCACCTCTTGCCCCACTTCGTGCTCACCCTAACTGTTCCCCATTGTCACTGCCTTCCTCTATGTTGTGCCCCCCATTTTCCCTGACCAGCTCCTGCCCTGCCTGCTGCACCCATGTTCCCCCCATAGGCCCTGTCCAGCTCCTGTCATGCTGCCCCCACCCCCAGTGCCACCTCCTGCCTGGTCCCCCTAAGCCACCGCCATCTTCCCTCCCGTGACCCCCTCCTCCAGCCCTCGGTGCTGTTCCTTCAGGCCGGTCCCCTAACACTTGGTGTCCCAGGATGACGGGCATAGCAGGTAGGGCGGAACGGGTGAGTCGGGCAGGGGTGTATTTGAACATGGGGTGGGGGGGTTGGTGGCTGTTGTCAATGGGGGGGGGTGGCTTCTTTGGGTGGCCGATGAGATGTGTGAGAGGCCCCACCTTGCCTCCTTTGAGGGAAGTGAGTGGGGAGAGAGGCAGCTGCAGGGGGAGGGGGAGTGCTTTCCATTAGCGAGTGAGTGCAGGGGAAGGGGCTGCAGGTGTTTTCTGGGCGGGGGGGGGGCGGGATGTGGGATGGATGTTCTCTGAGGAGGCGCGTTGCATGTGGTGATAGCGTTGGGGGAATATGAGCATGGGGGAAGATGCCTTCGGTGGGGGCAATATGAGCAGGTCTCTGTGGGGGCTATGTATGGGGGGAAGGTGTCTCTGTGGAGCGGATATGGGGGGGGCAGAGGCCTGTGGAGGGCAATATGAATGTGGGGGACAAGTCTCGTGGTGGGGGGAAATATGAGCATGGGGGACAGGTGCCTTCTGTGGGAGGGATGTGGGGGAGCAGGAAGGTTATGGGGGTAATGTGGAGGGGGGCAGGTGCCCTCTCTGGGGGTGGGAATATGAGCATGAGAGGACAAGTGCCTTGTGAGGGGGGGGCAGGAGGCCTGGGGGGGCACTATGATCGCGGGGGGGGGACAGGAGGCCTGGGGGGCACTATGATCGCAGGGGGGCAGGACTCTCCGCGGGGGGGGGCTGTGCGGGGGGGACAGGAAGCCTGGGGGTGCACTGTGATCGCGGGGGGGGCTGTGCGGGGAGGCCTGGGGGGGCACTATGATCGTGGGGGGCAGGACTCTCTGCGGGAGGGCTCCGCGGAGGGGGCAGGAGGCCGGGGGGGGGGGGAAGCGTGCGGGGGCGGGACTCTCCGCGGGGGGGACAGGAGGCCTGGGGGGCACTATGATCGCGGGGGGGCAGGACTCTCCGCGGGGGGGGGACAGGAGGCCTGGTGGGCACTATGATCGTGGGGGGCAGGATTCTCCGTGGGGGGGGACAGGAGGCCTGGGGGGCACTATGATTGTGGGGGGCAGGACTCTCCGCGGGGGGGGGACAGGAGGCCTGGGGGGCACTATGATCGCGGGGGGGGGCAGGAGGCCTGGGGGGCACTATGATCGTGGGGGGCAGGACTCTCCGTGGGGGGGGGGCAGGAGGCCTGGGGGGGCACTATGATCGCGGGGGGGGGCAGGAGGCCTGGGGGGCACTATGATCGTGGGGGGCAGGATTCTCCGTGGGGGGGGACAGGAGGCCTGGGGGGGCACTATGATTGTGGGGGGCAGGACTCTCCGTGGGGGGGGGGACAGGAGGCCTGGTGGGCACTATGATCGTGGGGGGCAGGATTCTCCGTGGGGGGGGACAGGAGGCCTGGGGGGCACTATGATTGTGGGGGGCAGGACTCTCCGCGGGCGGGGGGGGGGGACAGGAGGCCTGGTGGGCACTATGATCGTGGGGGGCAGCATTCTCCGTGGGGGGGGACAGGAGGCCTGGGGGGCACTATGATTGTGGGGGGCAGGACTCTCCGCGGGGGGGGGGGGGCAGGAGGCCTGGGGGGCACTATGATCGTGGGGGGCAGGATTCTCCGTGGGGGGGGACAGGAGGCCTGGGGGGCACTATGATCGTGGGGGGCAGGATTCTCCGTGGGGGGGGACAGGAGGCCTGGGGGGCACTATGATTGTGGGGGGCAGGACTCTCCGCGGGGGGGGACAGGAGGCCTGGGGGGCACTATGATCGCGGGGGGGGGCAGGAGGCCTGGGGGGCACTATGATCGCGGGGGGGCAGGACTCTCCGCGGGGGGGACAGGAGGCCTGGGGGGCACTGTGATCGTGGGGGGCAGGATTCTCCGCGGGGGGGGACAGGAGGCCTGGGGGGCACTATGATCGTGGGGGGCAGGATTCTCCGCGGGGGGGGACAGGAGGCCTGGGGGGCACTATGATTGTGGGGGGCAGGATTCTCCGTGGGGGGGGACAGGAGGCCTGGTGGGCACTATGATCGTGGGGGGCAGGATTCTCCGCGGGGGGGGACAGGAGGCCTGGGGGGCACTATGATTGTGGGGGGCAGGATTCTCCGCGGGGGGGGACAGGAGGCCTGGGGGGCACTATGATCGTGGGGGGCAGGATTCTCCGCGGGGGGGGACAGGAGGCCTGGGGGGCACTATGATTGTGGGGGGCAGGACTCTCCGCGGGGGGGGGGGGGGGACAGGAGGCCTGGGGGGCACTATGATCGCGGGGGGGGCAGGAGGCCTGGGGGGCACTATGATCGTGGGGGGCAGGACTCTCCGCGGGGGGGGGACGGGGACAGGAGGCCTCGGGGGCACTATGATCGCGGGGGGGGCAGGAGGCCTCGGGGGCACTATGATCGCGGGGGGGGCAGGAGGCCTGGGGGGCACTATGATCGTGGGGGGCAGGACTCTCCGAGGGAGGGCTCCGCGGAGGGGGCAGGAGGCGGGGGGGGGAAGCGTGCGGGGGCGGGACTCTCCCCAGGGGGGGGCTGCGCGCGGTGCCGGCGCGGGGGGAGGCAGGGCTGGCGCGCGGGCGACGTGGGCGGGTGGGGGGAGGTGGCCCCGCGCCGCCCCCCGGCCCCGCAGGGGTTAACCCCGCGCCGGCACGAGGCGCGCGTTGCGCGCGGCGCGCTGGCCCCGGGTTGGCGGCGGCCGAGGAAACGGCAGCGCGTCTCCTAGCAACCGCGCGGCGTGCGGGATGCTGGAGGCGAGCGCCGGCCCCGGAGCCGCCCAGCCGCGCGCGCCGCCGCCGCACCGGAGCCGCCGGGGCCCGGGCATGGGGCGCTAGGAGCGGGGCCCCGCACCGGCCGCGCGGGATCATGGGGCCGGGGCGCCGGGCCCAGGTGAGCGGCGGGCGCGGGGGCGGCGGCGTGTGGGAGGCGGCAGCTGGGGCGCGCGCGGCGCGTCCCTGCTGGGGGGGGGGCGAGACTGTGTGTGTGCGCGTGCGGATGTGTGTGTCAGTGTGTGTGTGCACCAGGTTGTGTGGGTGTACTTGTGCAAGGGCGCGTGTGTCAGAGTGTGTGTGTAGGGGTGTGTGTGTCAGGCTGCCGTGTGTGTCAGTGTGCCTGTGTGTGCAAGGATGTGTGTGTCAGGATGTCTGTGTCAGATTGTGTGTGTGTTGGGGTGTGTGTGAGAGTCAGGCTGCCGTGTGTGTCAGTGTGCCTATGTGTGCAAGGATTTGTGTGTCAGTGTCAGGCTGCAGCTTGTGTCATTGTATGTGTCAGGTTGTGTGTGCCCCTGCTGGTGGCAGTGTATGAGGAGAGGGCTGCGATTGTATCTGTGTGCAAGTGAGGGGATTGTGTGATTGTGTCAGAGAGAGTGTGGCCAAGCTGCGTGTGTGCGCGGCCATGTCAGCGTGTGCAAGATTGTGTAATTGTGGCTGTGTCAGCGTGTGCGTCTGTCAGTGCGTGTGTGTGTGTGTGTGTGTGTGTGTGACAGACTGCCAGTCAGTGTGTGCTACTTTGTGTCTGTGGGCTTGTCTCTGTGTGTGTAGGGTTCTCTGTGCTTGTGTCTGGGTGTGTTTGGAGGGTTGTGTGTTCAAGTCCATGCTGGTGAGTGCATATTGGATTGTGTGTGCATGCAAGCGTGTGACCATTTCAGTGTGTATGTAAAGGTTGTGTGTCGGTGCGTCTCTCTCCCTGTGGGATGGTAAAATTGTGTCTGTCTCCGTATCTCTGTGTGGGTGTATGTAGGGTTGTGTACCATTGACTGTCAGTGTGATTATGTGTGTCTGCGGGTGTGATTGCGTGTCAGTAGGGTTCTCTCAGTGTGTGACTCTTTCCCTGTGTGAGTGCACAAGTGTGTGCCTGTGTATTGTGGCTTGTTTCTCTCCCTCTGGGGATGTATGTGTGTATGGCCCACTCGCCCCATTCACATCTCCTTTCCACTTCTGGCTTGGCTGAAGTGGCCGTTCCTACAGCTACTGCGTGTGTGTCCGTGTGTCTGGGGTATATGTGCCTGCATATAATTGTATCTTGTGTGTATAGTGTTGTGTCTCTGTTAGAGTGTGTGTGTATGTGTGTGAAAGAGAGTTGTGAGTTGTGAGTATACAGTTGTGAGTGTGCTTAGAGTTATGCCTCTGCTTGTGTGTCTGTGTGTAGAATGTATAAGGTTGTGTCTCTGTGTGTGGTTCATACAGGGTTGGGGGATTGCCTTTCTGCATAGGGGTGTGCGCCTGGTTGTGGCTGTGTGTTGGTATATAGGGTTATGGCTGTGGGGCAAGGTTGTGTAGGGTTGTGTGTGTGTGTGTGTGTGTGTGGTTGTGTATCTGGGTGTAGCTGCTGCAATGTGGGGTGGGGGTTGGAGCAGCCCACATGTCCAGAGGTGGTGCAGCGCTGCCAGCCATAGGGTGGGGTGTGCAGGGTTGTGGGTCCAATAGCAGCTCTGGGAGCCTGGTCTCTTCCCCAGGGCAGGTGTGAATGAGGTCGCAGGGATAGCAGCTGGTCTGGGGGGGAGGAGCCTGGACAGGCCATGCCAGGGGAGCCTGCAGGGGGGAGAGCTCACCTGGAAAGCTGGGGGGAGGGATGCTCCTCCCTCACTGTCAGTGCTTGCCCTAGTGTGCTGCATGGAGTGGGGTGGGGGCAGGGCTCAGTAGGGGGCGCTCGCCATGGCAGGCAGTGTTGAGCCATGTGCGGTGGGACATGCTCTGTTCCATCCTGGAGATTCCTTAAAATTCCTGCTGCTTTTCTCTTTGGGGGTGAGCTTTTGGTTACTGTTCCAGCTGTGTAGTCCCTGTCCCACACCAGAGTTGTCTGCATTTTGAGGGATCGCTGTATGCCCAGCCCCTGAGCCCCACCCCAGAGGCAGCTGCATCCCCGTGCTGGGTATGGAGTCGGTAGCGGAATTGAGGAGGGGGGCTGTGGCTGTACTAGCTGCAGGGTTCTGGGCTGCCAGGCTGGTTGGCGGGGATCCAGACTGGGCAGGATGGAGTGTGGCTGCCCAGCCCATGTTCTAGGGTGGGGCTGCTCTGCAGGGATGCCGGCACTTGTTGGGTGGGATTGGAGCTGCCTGCTAGGGGTCATAGGTGCTGGAAGAGAGTTTGGGGAGCATGGCTCGGAGAAGGGGAGCCCCACCAGTGTGGCTAGCACTGCCTAATCCTGGCTCAGCTTGGAAATAGTTCCCAGACCTTCCACTCACCCTCTGTAGGGTTCAGGGTTAGTGTCCCAAGCTCTGCTGCAGTCTCAGGCAGCTTCACTGTTTGCGGGGGTTGTCAGGCCAGCACGAGTCTGTAGTATAACCCAGGTGAAGGGCTGAGGATGCAGTCCTCTGGGGTGTACCCTCCCTGCTGCCTCCCACCCCAATTCATCTCTGTGCCCTGCCTCCCATCATGCCCCCTGCCCCACCTTGGGATTTGCTGTGTCTGCCCCACTGGGTGGCCCAAAGGCTGCTGAATGAGCCTCTGACCAGTGCTTGTGCTGTGCAGGGGCAGCGCTAAGATACCGTTTCCCCAGTTCACAAAGGCTTGCGCTCCTTAACTCTGCCCCTGCCTCATTAGGGTGGTGAAGAGGGACGGGGAGCCCCGTGCAAAGCCAGCTGGAATTGGCCTCCTCTCCATGCAGCTATGCAGTGCTCTGGGGGGTGAGTGCTGGCCAAGGCTGTCTGCGGGGTGATGGTGATGGGGATGCTGCCATCCCGCAGGGGTGCTCCTTAGGGCCAGGATCCCAGGGGTCAGAGGGAAGATGGGGAGGGACGTGCGTGACCTGGCGTGGGTGAGCAGGTTTTACCTTGTCATGCTTGTCTCCTTTCTGAGGTTATGGGAAGCCCTATCTCTGCATGGGGGGTGGGGAGAGCACACAGCAGTTTAGGGTGCACTGGATGGGGAGGCAGAGCGAAGGGAAGCTGGGGGTCTGGAGAGAGGGGCAAGGCTCTAGGCTGGAAAATATTCTCCCCACCTCCCCATTCTGCTACTGCCTTCATGTGGATGGATCAGACCTAGGAGTAATGGGGCTGAAGGGTCAGACTTCACTGGTGTTGGGGTGGCTGGACAGCTGGGAATGACAGTGGTGGTGGAGGGCTGGAGTGCTGTGCAGGTAGATGGTGTGAGGGAGGGGCGGCAGAAGGGATGGATGGATACAGAGGTGTGTGTCGGGATGGATGGATAGAAGGGTGAAACCAGACACAGATACAGAGATCGTATTGATGGGTGTGTAGGGTGGTGAGGGATAGAAAGTTGGCTGGATTTGGAGGAATAGGTAGATGTGTGTGAAGGAGAGTGCATAGTGACAGATGGAGGGGTGTGCATGGAGATAGATGGTGTTGGAGGGGTGTATAGGGATGAATGGACGGATAGGTCAGGGGTGGCCAACCTGAGCCTGAGAAGGAGCCAGAATTAACCAATGTACATTGCCAAAGAGACACAGTAATACGTCAGCAGCCCCCCATCAGCTCCTGCACCCTGCTCCCAGTGCCTCCCACCCACCGGCAGCCCTGCCACAGCACCTCACCATCCCTCCCTGGACCTCCCAATTAGCTGTTTCGTGGCATGCAGGAGGCTCTGCGGGGAGAGGAGGGAGGAATGAGGGCACAGCAGGCTCAGGGGAGGGGGCAGGAAGGGGTGGAGTTGGGGCAGGGCCTGTGGTAGAGCCAGGGGTTGAGCAGGGAGCACCCCCTGACACATTGAAAAGTTGGCACCTGTAGCTCCAGCCCTGGAGTCGGTGCCTATACAAGGAGCGGCATATTAACTTCTGAAGAGCCACTTGTGGCTCCGGAGCCACAGGTTGGCCACCCCTGGGATAGGTAGATGTGTGTGAAGGAGGGTGCATGGTGCTGAATGGAGGGCTGTGCATGGAGATAGATGGTGTTGGAGGGGTGTACGGGGATGCATGAATGGATAGGTAGATGTGTGTGAAGGAGGGTGCATGGTGAAGGATAGTGGGTGTGCATGGAGATAGATGGTGTTGGAGGGGTGTACGGGGATGAATGAATGGATAGGTAGATGTGGGTGAAGGAGGGTGCATGGTGAAGGATAGTGGGTGTGCATGGAGATAGATGGTGTTGGAGGGGTGTACGGGGATGAATGAATGGATAGGTAGATGTGTGTGAAGGAGGGTGCATGGTGAAGGATAGTGGGTGTGCATGGAGATAGATGGTGTTGCAGGGATGAATGGATAGAACGGTGCACAGGGCTGGCTCCAGGCACCAGCGTAGCAAGCTGGTGCTTGGGGCGGCACATGGAAGGGGGCAGCATGTCCAGCTCTTAGGGGGCAATTCAGCGGCGGGTCCCTCGGTCCCTCTCAGTGGGAAGGACCTGCCGCCGAATTGCCGCTGAAGAATGAAGCGGCGGCAGTAGAGTGGCGACGGAAGTGCCACGGATCGCGATCGCGGCTTTTTTTTTTTTTTTTTTGGCTGCTTGGGGCGGCAAAAACCCTGGAGCCGGCCCTGACGGTGCATACAGGGATGGATGGATGTTGTGGAAGGATGAGTGCTTAGGTCAGTGGCTTGGCGTGTATGTGTGGGGAACAGGAAGTATGGTGATGGACAGACATTTACTGAGGGATGATGGACAATCAGGACTCTAGCTATGTCTTTGCTAGACAGATTGGTATATATAGTGTGTTTGGAGGGGTGGATGGTGGATCTGTCTGGGGATGGACAGAGCGTGAGCCATCTCTGGGGATGGATGTGGGGGGATTTTGGTCTCTGGGGGCGGATGGTGAGGGTCCTCGGTGGTAGTGTTGTGGGAGGTGAAGGGTTAACTGGAGCGAGTGTCTCTTTGACATTAATTGTTTCCCTTTGGTTCTCATTCTGCTCACATGCTCCCGCAGCCTCCCAGCTTGCTTGTCCATCAATCGCCTGTCACTCTGTCAGGGCCGCTTCCTGATGGACACGCTCCGGTGCCGGCTGGGCTCCCTCCCAGAATACTGACCTAGTAAGGAGCGGGGGGCTAGGAGAGGTAACCCCCCACCCTGTGACTCTGCAAGGTCACGGAGCACCAGGAAAACATGCTTATGAAAGAATATTGTTGAGTTAGCACTAGATTCTGCTGCCCAAAGACGTACCATCTCCCTCCCACAGCCCTGCTGATGTCCCACAGCCCTGACAAGGGGGTCCTCCCACCCCATAGTCAGTGCCCCTGAATCCTGACCCGCAGCCCCCAGCTTTTCCAGCAATGATCCCATCTTTCTGCCCATATCCCTCAATCCCGACCCACAGCCCCCTACTGTCCTACCCTGGGCCCCTCTGCTCTGCCCACATCCCTCAATCCCGACCTGCAGTCCCAGGCTGGGTCCCTGCTGCTCTGCCCATATCCCTCAATCCCGATCCAGCTACTTGCTGTCCCAGCCTGGGTCCTCGCCGCTCTGCCCATGTCCCTCAATCCCGACCCAGCCCCTTGCCCTCCCATCCTGGGTCCCCTCTGCTCTGCCCACATCCCTCAATCCTGACCCACAGCCCCTGCTGCCGCAGCCTGGGTCCCTTCTGCTCTGCCCACATCCCTCAATCCCGACCCACAGCCCCTGCTGCCGCAGCCTGGGTTCCCTCTGCTCTGCCCACATCCCTCAATCCAGACCCGCAGTCCCCTGCTGTCCCAATCTGGGTTCCCTCTGCTCTGCCCATATCCCTCAATCCGACCCGCAGCCAGCTGCTGCCCCAGCCTGGGCGCCCTCCACTCTGCCCACATCCCTCAATCCTGACCCACAGCCCTTGCTGTCCCAGCCCTGCCGATGCCCCTCAGTTCGATCCCACATCCTCCCCCCACCTTTCTAGTTTATTTTAAGAGGCGGCTACAAAAGCTCTGCAGCATTTGATGGCTACAAAGGGCTCTTGGGGCTTCAGGTTTGAGGCGAGTCAGGCATGAGGAATGTGTGTGCGTCGGTGACCCCGATGTCAGCAGCCGCCCTGCTCCATGCCTGGATCAATCGCTTGCATGAGTCACTGAGCAGGGAAAGTAGGACGCGGGCAACTCCTGGCACGATTGTCCCCCGACTGGGGTTGGGCGGCCCCTGCACATGGAGCCTGACAGGGAACTAGGATCAGGGCGCTGGGCTGGGGGAGATGCCAGCCACACACACAGCAAGGGCCCCAGTCCTGAGGCTGTGGGAGGAGGGACAGCTCTCCCCAGGGGGATACACACTGAAACCAACTGGGCACCCTGGTAGCCCCCAGTGTTCCTGTCCCCAAAGTCAGGCAGAGATGGAGTTAATGCACACCTGGGAGTCAGGACTCCTGGGTTCTCTCCCAGGCATTGCTGTGTGATCCTCTCTCTCTCTCTTAGGGACTGACCTGCCCCCTATCACCAGAGTACTGGAGCACCTCGCAATCCAGAACGGATTGATCCCAACACCCCCTGTGTGGCAGGGCAGGGCCATTACGCGTGTGTCACAGATAGGGACTGAGGCTTAGTGACTGGCCCAGGGTCACACAGGCAGTCTGTGGCAGAGCCGGGAACTGAACCCAGGGCTCCACAGTCCTCAACTCGTGTCTGGTGTGGGATATTCTCCCCCATCCCTGGGCACCGGGGTTGCCCATGTGTCCCAGCCCTGGGAAATTCACTGCCTAGCAGGACCCAGCGGATGGGTGAGCAACTGCACAACTTTAATCTGCAAAGTTGGCAAAACCTGTCACTAGTGACAACCGTGTCTAAGGGACCTGTTGGCCCCGATCCTCGCAGGCCCCTCCTGGACCCTGATTTCCCCCTGGCATCCTGGCCAAATCCCCCATGCCCCACCCTCGACATGGCTGCATCTCAGCACCACGCAAGGGATCCCTGTATAAATAGCCCCCACGCCCCACCCCAGAGGCGTCTGCATCTTAGCACTGGGTGAGGGATCCCTGTATAAATAGCCCCTGTGCCCCACCCCAGAGGCGGTTGCATCTCAGCACTGGGCAAGGGATCCCACTATGTTGGCTGTGTAGAGTTGCTGGGGAACAGCTGCATCCCCCTGCGAGTGCTGCTACCACTCCCTGTTAATGAGGCATCATGGATAGGAAATGGCAGGGTGTTTTCCATGGAGACCTACTGGGGGAGGAGCAGGCTCTGGCTGGGCTGTGCGTAACCAAGGGCCTTTCACAGCAAAGGCAGAGGGGCTGGGGGAGCCAGAGCGGGGGAGGCTGCATTGAGCTGGCACAGCTGGCGTGTTCCCAGCTCCCAGTTGAACCCTTTCAGCCCAAGGGGAGTCCTTTATTAACAGCATGTGAGGTTACTCCTCTGCCCACACAAATGCGGTCACCTCTGGGGCAGAGCATATCAGCCAGGAAACTGCCACATAGTAACACTGCAGAGGACAGCCGATCCTGCTCCAGGGGAGGCAGACCTAGTTCACCTGCGCACCGAACTGAGACTGGGAGGAAAGAACCCACTACCTAGCTCCCTGCAGCACAGCCCCCTAGCGCTGCAGTGGGGGCCAGCCCTGACTGCCAGGGGCCAGCCCCCTGCTGCACCCGCCCCGCTCCCTGCAGCACAGCCCCTAGTGCTGCCCTGGGGCAATGGGGAGCCCTGATTGCCCAGGCAGAGCCCCCAGTGCCCCCCGCCCCGCCCCCTGCAGCACAGTTCCTAGCGCCGCCCTGGGGCAATGGGGAGTCCTGACTGCCAGGGGCCAGCCCCCTGCTGCACCCGCCCCGCCCCCTGCAGCACAGCCCCTAGCGCTGCCCTGGGGCAATGGGGCAGCCCTGACTGCCCGGGCAGAGACCCCTGCTGCCCCCGCCCCACTCCCTGTAGCACAAGCCCCTAGCGCCGCCCTGGGGCCATGGGGAGCCCTGACTGCCCGGGGAGAGCCCCCTGCTGCACCCGCCCCACCCCCACCCCCTGCAGCACAGCCCCTAGCGCCGCCCTGGGGCCATGGGGAGCCCTGACTGCCCGGGGAGAGCCCTCTGCTGCCCCCCACCCCGCTCCCTGCAGCACAAGCCCCTAGCGCCGCCCTGGGGCAATGGGGAGCCCTGACTGCCCGGGCAGAGACCCCTGCTGCCCCCGCCCCACTCCCTGTAGCACAAGCCCCTAGCGCCGCCCTGGGGCCATGGGGAGCCCTGACTGCCCGGGGAGAGCCCCCTGCTGCACCCGCCCCGCTCCCTGCAGCACAGCCCCTAGCGCCGCCCAGGGGCCATGGGGAGCCCTGATTGCCAGGGGCCAGCCCCCTGCTGCACCCGCCCCGCCCCCTGCAGCACAGCCCCTAGCGCTGCCCTGGGGCAATGGGGAGCCCTGACTGCCCGGGCAGAGCCCCCAGTGCCCCCCGCCCCGCCCCTGCAGCACAGCCCCTAGCGCCGCCCTGGGGCAATGGGGAGTCCTGACTGCCAGGGGCCAGCCCCCTGCTGCACCCGCCCCGCCCCCTGCAGCACAGCCCCTAGCGCTGCCCTGGGGCAATGGGGAGCCCTGACTGCCCGGGCAGAGACCCCTGCTGCCCCCGCCCCACTCCCTGTAGCACAAGCCCCTAGCGCCGCCCTGGGGCCATGGGGAGCCCTGACTGCCCGGGCAGAGCCCCCAGTGCCCCCCGCCCCGCCCCCTGCAGCACAGCCCCTAGCGCCGCCCTGGGGCAATGGGGAGCCCTGACTGCCCGGGCAGAGCCCCCTGCTGCCACCGCCCCACGCCCTGCAGCACAGGCCCGTAGTGCCGCTGTGAGGCCAGCACTAACTGAGCGGTCGAGTGACCCCTGATGAATCACCTCAACCCCCAACACCTCCACTGAGCCCCCCACCCATGGGATCATTCCCCCAACAACCCCCACTGACCTCTCCACCCAAAGGATCATACCCCCACTGAGCCCCCACCCATGGGATCATACCCCCAACACCTCCCCTGAGCCCCCCACCCATGGGATCATAACCCCACTGAGACCTCCCACCCATGGGTGCATACCCTCAACACCTCCACTGAGCCCCCCCACCCATGGGATCATTCCCCCAACAACCCCCACTGACCTCTCCACCCAAAGGATCATACACTCACTGAGCCCCCACCCATGGGATCATATCCCCAACACCTCCACTGAGCCCCCCACCCATGGGATCATAACCCCACTGAGACCTCCCACCCATGGGTGCATACCCTCAACACCTCCACTGAGCCCCCACCCATGGGATCATACCCCCACTGAGCTCCCCACCCATAGGTGCATACCCCCAACAGCTCCACTGAGCCTCCCCACCCTTGGTGTATGCCCCCAACACCTCCACTGAGCCCCCCCCCCGGGAGTATATCCCCCCCACACACATGCCCAGCCCCCCGGATTACACACCAACCCTGAGAGCCTCCAGCCTGGGGATCATATCCTTGCCCTGTCTCCCACCGCTGTCAATAAGCCCTGATGCAATTCTGCCTTCTCTCATACCCCCTGCTCTCCCGGCCTCCTCGCTTGTGTATTAATGAGCTGACCTGTCCCACTCTCGTTACTGCAGTGCTGGGGGAAGCGGGGAGCCTCGGCCCTGGGCAACAGCTGCTGGGGCTGAGGACAGGTTGTGTGGAGTCTGTCCCAGGGTTGAAGCCAGCTGGCCTGACCAGAACTAGGCTGAGTCCCTCAAACTTGTAACACAGAGTGGGGAGCAGGCAGGGGTGGTGCTCGCACCCAGCTGGCCAATGAAGGAGGTGAAAGGGGGCAGGTTCAGGGTGTTTTATCTTTTCCTCTAGTAGGTTACAGCGGTGGGGCGTCAGGCCTGCGGGATTCTATCCCTCGCTCTGGGAGGGCAGTGTGGGGGCTGGGAGGCATGTTGGGGGTGTCTGTGCACATTGGGGGGTCACAGTGTGGGTCTCTGTGTGGTGCTGGGAGCGAGTAAAGTTGGGGCACTGGGCTGTCTCTCTCTCCGCATGGTGCTTGTGATCCTGCGCATACCATGAGACTCCTGCACCTCCATCAGTGATGTAGGGGCCACAGATACCGAGCCGAATTGGGGGGCTCCCCCACTTCCTACCAGCGCCTGCTTCTCTGAGTGTGGGGGGTGAGACCCTAGCCGAACTCCCATCACCACCCCTGGGGACACTCCCCCGCTCTCTGGTGACCTCATACAAGAGGGGAAGCCGCATGCAGCTATAGAGCATAGAGAGAACCCAGGCACCTTGATTCTCAGTTTCCCTCCTCCCCTGCCCCCGAATGCAGGAGGCCTGGCTGCCAGACTCCCATATGGCTGGGGTGTCTCTGCTTTGATGCTGGCAGAAGATGTGCTGCCCCCAGCTATCACATGCAGCTTGCTCCCAATATCTGGGTTTCCAAGGCTGCGGGGTGGGCTCATCCTCTCCCCCAGTCAGTTCCCCTCATTAGGGCTGGATTAAAGCCGATGCCCCCTAGAGGGGACAGGCCCCGTGCCCCATTCCCCACCACCTGAGCCAGCCAGTCCCCTGCCCTGAGGCTGGATTGAAGCCAGTGCCCCCCAGAGGGGAAAGGCCCTGTGCCCCATTCCCTGCCCCCTGAGCCAGTCAGTCCTCTGCCCTGAGGCTGGATCAGAGCTGGCATGGCCTGCAGGGCAGAGGCCCCATGTCCTAGTCCTTGAGCTGGGTGTATTGCTGAGTAGGATGGTGGGATTCCCTTCAGGGTCTTGGTTGTTACCTTTGCAGGGTGGGCAGGGCTGGGGCACCCTGTGGTGGAATTCTGACCCCCCCCCCGCCCTCTCCGCCAGTAACCAGATCTCTCCCCCACACTCTGTATTCAGAACACCACGTGAGCCGCTCGCGGAGGAAGAGCGTCCCTGCAGGGAAGCAATACAGCATCAACATGGACGCGCCCCCGGCACCCCCGTTCCGGCCCTCGGTGAGAGACCTCCCCTGCCCTGACACACATGGAGACGCGCAGTCACCCTCATACTGACACATGGGTCTGCACTCACACGGGCACTTCTACTCACTGATTTACACCCCCCAGACTCACACTCACTGACAAAAGGACTGACGCTCAGAGGGTCTCTCAAGTTCGCATGCGCACACACACATTCATGCTCATTGCCCCCCAGGTGCGTGGGTTCTCTGAGAGGGTAGTGGAGTTAAGTGGTTAGAGCAGGGGAGCTCTCACTCTCCTCCCAGAGCCGGGGATAGAACCCCTGAGTCCTGGCTCCCACTCCACACACCCCCAACCCACTAGCTCCCACTCCCTTCCCAGAGTTGGCACTAAAACCCAGGAGTCCTGGCTCCCTCAATGCCCCCTCAGCATCTCACTCTGTCTATCCCCTACCCACAGCAGGGCTTCCTGAGCCGGCGTTTGAAGAGCTCCATCAAACGGACAAAGAGCCAGCCCAAACTGGACCGGACCAGCAGTTTCCGCCAGATCCTGCCACGGTTCCGGAGTGCTGACCATGACAGGTGAGAGAGCCCCTCCGGTCCATATCCCACCTCATGACACTGCTGCAGAGAGCAGCATGGGGCTCCAAGGCACAGACTCTGCCCAGCACTGCCAGGAATCACTGCCCTGGTCGGGGACCCCAGTTCCAGGCACACACAGGGTCAACTCTCTCGTCCTTCACCATGGGAATGGTTGCCCCACACCAGAGGCAGTTGCATCTTGAGAGATCCCTGTACTAACAGCCCCTGCAACCCACCTCGACAGCAGGCATGTCAGTAGTGACGGGCAGGGAGCTGTGGGGCTTCATTGATAAAACTTTGTTACAACCTCAGGTGACAGGAGAAGGTTGCATGGGGGGGGATTGTCCCCTCCAGTCCGTTCTCTGCAGGGGGCTGTGCCCTGTCGCACCCCCCCGCATCTGGAGTTGCTGGTGTCGCTGTCAGAGGTGTACTTTCCATTTGGGGGTTATGCAGGACTGGGAAAGGGGTAGTTGGGGGGAGGGAAAAGAGGAGGGAGCATTGCGGACGGGAGGCAGCCAATGGAAGGAAGCTGGGGGAAGCAGAGGGAGGAGGAGGGCAAGGAGGAAAGAGAGCAGTGGGAGGCAACTGGGCATTGGGGGGCAGCCAGCCAGGGGGAGTAGGGCATGGGGGGTGAGGCAGCCAGTAGTGGGGTGGGAATGGGGGAGCTGGGGGGGAAGAGGCATCCAGTGGAGGGAATGGTGAGGGGAGTGGTTGAGGGAGGTAACCAGTTGGGAGGAATAGTGGGAAACAGCCGTGGGGGGCAGGAAAGGGGAGTAACCAGTAAGGGGGTTGGGGGAGGCAGCCGGTGGGGGGGGCGGGAATGGGGGTGGGGGAGGCAGCCAGCTGGGGAAGTGGGGCTGGCAGGCGGAAGCGGTGCTGCTGGGTGCCGGGAGCTGTTTATAGCCAGAGATGGTGGGTGGGAGCCAGGAGCAGAAGCCGGATCCGGCTTGGCAGAGATCCCAGCCCTGGCCTGACTCGTCCTCTCTGCCTCCCTGGCTGCCGGAGCCTGGCCCGGCTACCCCCCATCCCCGCCCAGGTCCCTGCCCCGCCTGGTGAGTCCTCGCTGGCCCAGTGGGGAGAGCAGGGAGCCGGGAAGGCGCAAGCAGGGGGCACAGACACCTGCCCGAGTGGGTGTGGGGACATGGGGGGGCCCCAGGTGCATGTGTATGTGGTGCATGCATGTCTGTGTGTGTGTGCATTTGGGACATACGTGTGTGTGTGTGTGCGCGCGCATGTGAGAGGTTAAAGCCATGCCAAACTTTTGCTGTATAAGGAGCTTAGTGACTCAGGATTGTGAGATTTTCATGTCAGGATCCAGCAAGATTGACCACAGGGGTGGGGTGGGAAGAAAGTAAACCGCCCCAACGCACACATGCACACGCACATGCACACACTCACACATGCACGTGCACATGCTTATGCAGACAGGCGCACACCTGCGCACACATGCACATACATACACGCGCATGCCCATACGCACATTTTCACACACATGCACATACACACACGCACACACATGCGCACATGCACGTACACACGCACACTCATGCACTCCTAAATGCTGGTTTGTAGACGCTCAGCTCTAGGCATTAGCTGGGGCAAGTCTCTGGCCTGCATGAAAGTGGGGTGGGGGGCAGGGGCAGACGTCACTATATGATCACGATGGTCCCTTCTGGTTGTAGAACTTCTGCATCTTCCACAGCCGGGCGCAGCCCAAGCATGGCTGGCTGGGGACAAACCGAGGTGGGAGGGCTCCCAGAGAAAGGAAGTGGGGTGGGGGCTACTCTGCCTGTGCCCCAGTGCAGCACTAGGGGGTGCTGTGCCGAAGGGTGTGGGGGGCTCTCCCTTCAGCGTCAGGGCTGGTCCCAGTTGGGGATGCTGTGCTCCAAGGCGGGGAAGGAAACACACGGGGCGTGGGCCCCAGTGTCCTGGCCACATTCGGGCACCAAAGAGTCCCTGGAGCCTCACTGGGGTATTGCTTGGGTACAAGGTTCTCCTGCCCATCCAGTTTCACACTCCTGTCCGGTTTGTATAGTCCCGTTACCCCAGCCCAGAGGTGGCTTCATCTCAGTATTTGTGTGACGTATAACGTCTATAGGGCTGCGTAGGCTCTCTGTGTATAGGAGGGGCAGGCATGTGGATGGAGGCTGTATAGGGGCATGGGGGGCAAAGTGGGGAGTGCCTGTGATCTGCCCCCTCTTTGTAGACGCAGCTGGGAGGAGTGCAGCTGTCTTGGTATCTGGATTCCTGGCTCCCCCCCAGGTTTGGGATCCCCCACCCCTATCCTGTCCCCATAGCCCAGTTGCCTCCCGTCTGGCCCTCCCCCAGTGTCCTCAGCAGCCCCTCAACCCCACTTGGGCTCCCCATTCGCATCCCCTGTCCCCTCCCCAGCCTGGGCTTCTTCCTTTCCTACGTCTCTGGCTCGTCTCCCCCCAGCCTGGGCTTCCCCCTCCTTGTACTCCCTGCCTGCCCCCCCAGGCTCCCCCACTTCAAACTGGGTTTCCCCCCTTTCCTGTCCCCCATCTGGGTTCCCGCAGGCCTGCTCCAGGGCTCCCCTCCCCAGGCCCCTGCTCTTAGGGTGACCAGGTGTCCTAATTTTATAGGGACAGTCCCAATATTAGGGGCTTTTTCTTATATAGGCTCCTATTAGCCCCCACCCCCGTCCCGATTCTTCACACTTGCTGTCTGGTCACCCTACCTGCTCTGCCTGGCACCCCAGGCCCACTGCCGACACATCCCTGCCTGGCCGGGTGAGTATTTTTAGCGGCGCCCGCCCCCACTCTGCTCCAGTGACGGCAGAGCCGAGCCCAGCCGAGCTCTGAGTCGCTGCCTCCCGGAGACGCAGGGGCCTCTCTGCTTACGCAGCCCAGTCGCTAAAAATAACCTGCTGGGGGCGGCCACTCACCTGCGCCAGCTGGGGGCTGCCTTGTGTGTCCTCGCCAGCATGGGGCATCCTCAGGGAACTGGGAGCCAGGACTCCTGGGTTCTATCCCTGGCTTGGGGAATCCGGGGGGTTTAGTGAATTTGGGGGGCTGGAAACCAGAACTCCTGGTTTCTATCTCTGGCTTGGAGGATTGGGGGGGCGGGGTTGGGGATCTAGTGGGTTGGGGGGGCTGTGAGCCAGGATTCCTGGATTCCATCACCAGCTCAGGGAGGGCTGTGGGGTTTAGCAGGTTGGGGTGGGGGGGGTTCTATCCCCAGCTGGGACGGGGGAGAGGTTGGAGTCTAGTGGGTTTGTGGCAGGGTTCAGGAGCCAGGATGCCTGGGTTCTATACCCAGCTCGAGGAGGGGCATGGGGTCTAGTGGATTTCAGGGCGGGGACTGGAAGCCAGGACTCCTGTGTTCTATCTTTGGTTTTTGCCAGAGACTAGAGTGATTTTGCAGGCGGGGAGGGTAAATCCCTTTCCCCTCTGTGTCTCAGTTTCCTGCTCTGTAACCGGGGGGTAATGGTGCTGACCCTCTGTCCCTGTTCTAATGTGGCCTGGTGTCTATGAAAATGCCATGTGATTTACCTGTGGGTTGCAGCCTCCCAGGGTGACCCCCAGGGACCCTGCATGGGGCCCTCCTCCCCACTCAGTTACTTTGTGCATGTCTCTGACTCTCTCTCTCTTTCTCTCTCTCTCTTGTTCTGCGGTCCAGACCCCCCGGCAGTGCAGAATTGTCTATAGGGGGCCCCTCCCATGGCCAGCCGCTGAATCCCCCAGGTACCCCCCATCCCGGGCACCAGCTGTCTGTGTGGTCTCACCAGTGCCATGGCCACAGCTAGGGCATGTTCTGCACACACCCCGGGAGGCTGTAGGACCCCCTGCCCCCATAGCTTGGCTGCCCACACGCCCCCCTCAGCGGCTCCAGAGCCCATGTCTCAGTTGTCTCCCCTCCCTCTCCCCGTCCCATGCTTGTGTCATGGCACCAGATTCACTGTGTTTGACCCCGCTGCACTGGACTCACTCCAATGACACGAGCCACGGGGCCCCGCAAGCCCCCGTCTCACCAGCTCCCCTCCCCCGCAGAGCCCGCCTCATGCAGAGCTTCAAGGAGTCGCACTCCCACGAGTCCCTGCTGAGCCCCAGCAGCGCGGCTGAGGCCCTGGAGCTCAACCTGGACGAGGACTCCATCATCAAACCCGTGCACAGCAGCATCCTGGGCCAGGAGTTTTGCTTCGAGGTACGGCAGCCCAGCCCAGGGCGCTAGCACCTGCAAGGGAGCTGGGCCCGGGGGCTGGGAGCCAGGACTCCTGGGTTCTGTCCTGGCTCTGGGAGGGGAGTGGGGTCCAGTGGGTTAGAGCAGGGGGGCTGGGAGCCAGGACTCCTGGGTTCTGTCCCTGGCTCTGGGAGGGGAGTGGGGGCTGGTGGGTTAGAGCAGGGAGAGCTGGGAGCCAGGACTCCTGGGTTCTGTCCCTGGCTCTGGGAGGGGAGTGGGGGCTGGTGGGTTAGAGCAGGGGGAGCTGGGAGCCAGGACTCCTGGGTTCTGTCCCTGGCTCTAGGAGGGGAGTGGGGTCCAGTGGGTTAGAGCAGGGGGGCTGGGAGCCAGGACTCCTGGGTTCTGTCCCTGGCTCTGGGAGGGGAGTGGGGGCTGGTGGGTTACAGCAGGGGGGCTGGGAGCCAGGACTCCTGGGTTCTGTCCCTGGCTCTGGGAGGGGAGTGGGGGCTGGTGGGTTAGAGTAGCGGTCTGGAAGCTAGGACTCCTGGGTTCTCTCCCCAGCTCTGAGCGGGGAAGGAGGTGTATGGCTGGGCACCCCGGTCAGGGAGTGTGGAAGTACATGTGGCCCTGCTCAGCTGCTCCTCATTCTCTCTTCCTCAGGTCACCACTGCGTCCGGCACCAAGTGCTTTGCTTGCCGCTCAGCTGCAGAGCGCGACAAGTGGATTGAGAACTTGCAGCGAGCCGTGAAACCCAACAAGGTGCTGTAGAGGAGGGAAGCTGGGGGGCAGGGGAGCCCCAGAGGAAAGAGGGTGGATACTGGCTGACAGGAGAGCTAAAGGGCAGGAGGCTGGGTCCAGCCCCCCACAGCTGTGCACGTGTCCCTCTCTCCCCACATGTTCGCCTGCTGCCTTACTCCTCAGGAGTTGTGTCCCCCTGCTCCCCCTGCCCAGAGCTACTCTTACAGCCCCAATTTACCACAGAGCACACGCAGCTCCCCATAGCACCAACCCCCCTGCCGGTGTCCCATAGCATCGACCGACCCACCTGCCTGTTCCCATTCCTACACCCCATAGCACCGACCCCTGCCTACATCCTCATCCCCCCAATTTGCCTGCACCCGACCTCCCTATGCTCCATAGCACTGACCCCCATCTAACCCCCTGTGCCCCCCAGGATAACAGCCAGCCCCCCCGCCACATCTAACCCCCTGTGCCCCCAGGATAACAGCCAGCCCCCCTGCCACATCTCACCCCCTGTGCCCAGGGCCGGCGCAACCCATTAGGCTACAATTTGGGGGGCAGTGACCGTGGCGGTATTTCGGTGGCGGGACCTTCCGCTGCCTTTGTGGGGGGCGGCATTTCGGGGCGGGACCTTCCGCCGCCTAGGGCGGCAGAAAAGCTAGCGGCTCTCCTGCCTGTGTCCCCCAGGATAATAGCCAGCACCCTCGCCACGTCTAACCCCCTGTGCCTCCAAGATAATAGCCAGCCCCCCACCACATCTAACCCCCTGTGCCCCCGAGGATAACACCCCTCCAACCCTCCCATCTAACCCCCTGTGCCCCCCAGAATAACAGCCAGCACCCCCCCATCTAACCCCCTGTGCCCCCCAGAATAACAGCCCCCCCAACCCTCCCATCTAACCCCCTGTGCCCCCTAGAATAACAGCCCCCCAACCCCTTGTGCCCCCCAGGATAACAGCCAGCACCCCCGCCACATCTAACCCCCTGTGCCTCCTCAAGATAACAGCCAGCACCTCCCCCATCTAACCCCCTGTGCCCCCCAGGATAACAGCCAACACCCCCGCCACATCTAACCCCCTGTGCCCCCAGGATAACAGCCAGCACCTCCCCCATCTACCCCCCTGTGCCCCCCAGGATAACAGCCAGCACCCCCGCCACATCTAACCCCCTGTGCCTCCTCAAGATAACAGCCAGCACCTCCCCCATCTAACCCCCTGTGCCCCCCAGGATAACAGCCAACACCCCCGCCACATCTAACCCCCTGTGCCCCCAGGATAACAGCCAGCACCTCCCCCATCTACCCCCCTGTGCCCCCCAGGATAACAGCCAGCACCCCCGCCACATCTAACCCCCTGTGCCTCCTCAAGATAACAGCCAGCACCTCCCCCATCTAACCCCCTGTGCCCCCCAGGATAACAGCCGGCGGGTGGACAATGTGCTGAAGCTGTGGATCATTGAGGCGCGGGAGCTGCCGCCCAAGAAGCGCTATTACTGCGAGCTGTGCCTGGACGACATGCTCTACGCCCGCACCACCAGCAAGATGCGCACGGACAATGTCTTCTGGGGCGAGCACTTCGAGTTCAACAACCTGCCAGCCGTGCGCACCATCCGCCTGCACATCTACAAGGACACGGACAAGAAGCGCAAGAAGGACAAGAGCAACTACGTGGGCATGGTCAGCATCCCCATCGCCAGCATCACCGGGCGCCACTTCGCTGAGCAGTGGTACCCACTCAGCCAGCCCAGCACCAGCAAGAGCAAGGCCGGCTGCCCTGCCGTGCGCGTCAAGAGCCGCTTCCAGACCATGAGCATCCTCCCCATGGAGCTGTACAAGGAGTTTGCTGAGTACGTGACCAACAACTACCGCATGCTGTGCGCCGTGCTGGAGCCGGTCCTGAGCGTCAAGAGCAAGGAGGAAGTGGCCTGCGCGCTGGTGCACATCCTGCAGAGCACTGGCAAAGCCAAGGTACCGGGAGAGTGGGAGGGACGGTGGCAGAGTTGGAGGACAAAGTGCCCTCTGAATTGTCTGCCTCTCAGGTCCTTCTGGGCACGGGGTGGGGAGGTTTGGGGTGTTGAGTCCCCTCGCTCACTCCCCCGCCCGGGACTAACTCCTGCAGGATTTCCTCTCGGACATGGCCATGACGGAAGTGGATCGGTTCATGGACCGGGAGCACCTGATATTCCGGGAGAACACCCTGGCCACGAAAGCCATAGAGGAGTATCTGAAACTCATTGGCCAGAAATACCTCAAGGACGCCATTGGTGAGTGAGGGAGGGGGAGGGGTTTGCTTGCACTCGCAGGTGTGGGTGCGCACACGCACATGCACTGTGGGTGAGTCTGGGTCCTATGTGTGTGAAGGTGGGCATGTGCCCTGCTCCCTGGGAGGCATGTGGGTCTGTGCACCATGCCTGCAGGGATCTGTATGCCCAGAGAGTGGGATCTGTGCTCTGGAGTTTAGGGGCGTTAGCCCTGTACTCAGCCTGGCGATGGGGTGTGATCCCCAATTGAACAGCTGGTCCTGGCACTGGGATACACCTGAGTTGGCATCTCACTCCATCTGGTCTCTGGAGAGGCTGGTGGAGCACTCCCTCCCCAGCTTCAGGCCCCTGGGGATAGGACGGAGTGTGCACGGTGGTAGGAGCTGGTTCCTGGGGCAGTGTCCAGCCTGGCACCCTCCTCCCTGCCCCACTAGCTCTCTGCCCTCTATTCCTGCAGGCGAGTTCATCCGGGCACTCTACGAGTCAGAGGAGAACTGCGAGGTCGACCCCATGAAATGCTCCTCGTCCACCCTGCCTGACCACCAGGCCAACCTGCGTATGTGCTGTGAGCTGGCGCTCTGCAAGGTCGTCAATTCGCACTGGTGGGTGCCAGCTGGCAGGGGGATGGGGGCATGTCCAGGGGCAGGGAGTGAGCAGGTGCTGTGCAAGGTTAGCAGTGCAATTGTGCAGCACGGTGTGGGGGGATTTGAGGGAATGGGTGGAGGGAGGAGGTGTTGAGGGCACTGAGAGTTCAGGCAGGAGCTGAGAAAGGTCTGTGCCCTATGGCAAGGTGTATGGGGGACTCCGGAGCTCACCGATGTCCCTGCCACCCCTGCACTCTGTTCCCATGGGAGCTGAAGGCCATCAGTGCCCTGTGGAGGGGGGTGGGCTCAGGGCTGTGTGTGGGTCATTGATGATCCCTCTGCCCTCCCCACAGCGTGTTCCCGCAGGAGCTGAAGGAGGTCTTTGCCCTGTGGGGGGTGCACGGGCTCTTTGGGGGGCACAAGGGCTCTGGGGGCATATGGTCTCAGGAGGCCTGGGGGTCACTGATGGCCCTTCTGCCCTCCCGACAGCGTGTTCCCGCGGGAACTAAAGGAGGTGTTTGCCTCATGGCGGCTGCGCTGCGCTGAGAGGGGCCGCGAGGACATCGCTGACCGGCTGATCAGTGCCTCACTCTTCTTGCGCTTCCTGTGCCCGGCGGTCATGTCGCCCAGCCTCTTTGGGCTCATGCAGGAGTACCCGGACGAGCAGACATCCCGCACGCTGACCCTCATCGCCAAAGTCATCCAGAACCTGGCCAACTTCAGCAAGTGAGAGATGCACCATGGGCCAGGGCATCAGGGTGGGACATCCCGGGTATGGGGAATGTTTTTTTGGGTGGGGCGCCTTAGGGTGCTACATCCCGCTGACTCAAGAAGCCTCCCCACCCTTGGCAGGTTTCAGCCGCACAAAGGAGTATGTGTCATTCAGAGATGAGTTCCTGGAGGGGTCTGCGCATTGTATGGGGCTGTATGTAGGGGGTGCTGTACTCCATGGACCCCTCTGCCCGCTGGCAGCATCAGCAGCAAGGAGTACATGGTGTTCATGAACGAGTTCCTGGGTGGGAGTGGGCCAGCATAGGAGGGGGCCTGGGTGTTGTATGGGGGGGTGCTGTACCCCACTGACTCCCCCCCAAAACCCCACACCAGGTTCGGCAGCAAGGAGGAGTACATGGCATTCATGAATGAGTTCCTGGAGCTGGAGTGGGCCAGCATGCAGCAGTTCCTCTATGAGATCTCAAACCTCGACACCCTGACCAATAGCAGCAGCTTTGAGGGCTACATCGACCTGGGCCGCGAGCTCTCCACGCTGCATGCTCTGCTCTGGGAGGTCATGCCCCAGCTCAGCAAGGTACAGAGACCTCGGACATGGGGCTAAGAGCCAGGACTCCTGGGTTCTCTCCTGGCTCTGGGAGGGGAGTGGGGGATGAAAGCCAGAACTCCTGGGTTCTCTCCTGACTCTGGGTGGGGAGTGGGGGCTGGTGGGTTAGAGCAGGGGGCTGGGAGCCAGGACGCCTGGGTTCTCTCCTGGCTCTGGGAGGACAGCCGGGATCCCCAAGTCTCATGCTAACCCCCTCCCCTGTCTTTCTGCCCGTGGCCCCAGGAAGCCCTGATCAAGCTGGGCCCCCTGCCTCGGCTGCTCAACGACATCAGCGTCGCCCTCAGGAACCCGCACATCCAGCGGCAGCCAAGTCACCAGGGGGAGCGGCTGCAAACCAAGCCCATCATCCTGCGGGGGCCATCCTCTGACATGCAGTCCTACATGATGCGTGACCTCAACAGGTGAGTGGAGTCTGGGACTGGGGGCTGGAAGGCAGTGGGAGAGAGCAGGGCACTGGATAGGGCTGCAACCCAATTCACTGGGGGGGCGGCCAGGGGTCATCTCCCTCTGCCCTCCCCCCTTTCCCATGTAGGGTCCTGTCCAGCTCTCCCCCCAGCACTAACTGCTGCCTCTGCTCCCCCTGCAGCTCCGTCGATCTGCAGCCCTACATGGTGCGGGGTCTCAACAGGTGAGTCCTGGCGTGGTCCCCACACTGTATCCGGTACACCCCCCTGCCGCTCCACCCACCCTTCCTGATGGGGAGCAACACCATCATTCCCCTTCCTTGCCCTGCACCGGTCCCAGGGGGACACAGGGTGTGAGTGCTGCCCTGTTCCAAGTAGCACCAGGCTGGGCCCATTCCCTCCTCTGGGGGCTCCTGTGGAGTCTGTGTGCAGGAGGCTCATTTTTGGGGCGCTGAGGGGCACTAGGAACACCCCTGCTAGCCCTGGGAAGGGATGGTCACACATCATGGTCTGCTCAGAGACTCCCCCATCCCTTATCCCCCTGGGACCCTGGGCTGGGGCTGTTCGTCCCCCCCTTTCCCCCGGGGCTGCTCCCTGGCTCCCCCATCCTCTGGGGACTCTGGGCTGGGGTTGTTCTTCCCCCCCATCTGTCCCCCTCCCAGGCTGCTCCCCAACTCCCCCATCTCCCAGGGGCCATGAGCTGGGGCTGTTCTTTCCCCTGTCTGTCCCCCCAGGGCTGCTGACCGACTCCCATCTCCCATATACCCCAGGAGCCCTGGGCTGGGGCCACTCACTGCTCCCTTCTCCCCATCCCCGCTGGAGCACTGGCCCCAGCGCTGACCACCTGGCCTTTCTGCCCCCCCAGCTCCATGGACATGACCCGGTTGCCTTCGCCCACCAAGGAGAAGGGCTCCAAGGACATGTTCTTTGTGACACGCCCGCCCCTGGCCCGCTCCTCACCCGCCTACTGCACCAGCAGCTCCGACATCACTGAGCCCGACCAGAAGATGCTGAGCGTCAACAAGAGCGTCTCGATGCTGGACCTGCAGGACAGCCGCATGAACAGCGTCTCCAACCTGCAGAGTGTGGGCGACATGCTCAACAGCAGCCAGGCCTCCATCACCGCGGCCATGGGACTGCGGCCCAGCCGCCTCTCGCAGGGCAGTGGCTCCAGCATCGCGGCTGGCCTGCGGCTCAGCCACATGGGAGTCACCACTGACGGGGCTGCAGCCCAGCAGCTTAGGGTGCCCCTCTCCTTCCAGAACCCCCTCTTCCACATGGCCTCAGACGGGCCCTCAGCTGCAGCCTCGCACCGGCCGTCTGAGGGCAACCCCGACACCTTTGCCCCCTTCCACGGCTACAGCAAAAGCGAGGATCTGTCCGCCAGTAAGCACATCATCCACAGCCACAGCTACAGTGACGAGTTCACCCGCCAGGGCTCCGAGTTCACCAAGCGCCAGCTCTCGCTGCAGGAGAACCTGCAGAACATGCTCTCCCCCCCACAGATCACCATCGGGCCCCAGCCCCAGCGAGCCCCACCCCAGCCGCAGCCCCAGGTCCCGCTTCAGCGCGGAAAGTCCCAGCAGCTGACGGTCAGCGCTGCCCAGAAACCCCGGCCCTCCAGCGGCAACCTGCTGCAGTCACCTGAGCCCACCTACGGGCCAGCCCGTGCCCGCCAGCAGTCGGTCACCAAGGAGACGCCCTCTGCACTCAAGCCAACCATTACCAAGCAGGTGTGGGGAGGGCAGGAAGGGAGGCAAGGTGTGTGGGTGGTGGGAGGGGAGTGGAGGGGTGTCAGCGAGTGGGGAGATGGGGCAGAGTGGACAGGTGGGGAGTGGTACAAGGGGGACAGTGAGAAGGCTCAGGGGTTGGTCCTCAGGAGCAGAGCATCAGTACTGCTCAGGGTGGGTGGCTGACCTTCGGGCGGGGGTGGTGTTCTGTCTTCCAGGAGTCCCCACAGGGCGGTGAGGGGAGTCTCTGAGGCACGGAGGGGGTCTCATTCCATGCTCACTAACTCTCTCCCCCCACAGCCATCGCACACGCCTTCCACGCTGAACCCGGTCATGCCGGCCTCTGAGCGCACCGTGGCCTGGGTTTCCAACATGCCACACCTGTCAGCCGACATCGAGAGCTCCCACATCGAGCGCGAGGAGTACAAGCTGAAGGAGTACTCCAAATCCATGGATGAGAGCCGGCTGGACCGGGTAAGGGAACCCAGGAGGCCTGACTCCCAGCCACCACCCCTGCTTTAACCCACTAGACCCCACTCCCCTCCTCATGCCAAAGATAGAAGCAGGAGTCCTGGCCCCCAGCCCTTCACGGTGGGGAGGCACGGAGCCCCTGCCTCAAGGCAGAAGTGCCCTCATGGCCATCACATTGCCTCTCCCTCCAGGTGAAGGAATATGAGGAGGAGATCCACTCACTGAAGGAGCGGCTGCACATGTCGAACCGCAAGCTGGAGGAGTACGAGCGGCGCCTGATGTCACAAGAGGAGCAGACCAGCAAGATCCTGATGCAGTACCAGCAACGGCTGGAGCAGAGCGAGAAGCGGCTGCGCCAGCAGCAGGTGGAGAAGGACTCGCAGATCAAGAGCATCATCGGCAGGTGAGGGGCGGATCGGAGCGGTGGGGCCTTATGGTAGGGTCACTGGGTCCTGGGCATGTGCGGGGAAGGGGGGGGCCATGGGGTCCCTGGCACATGTTGGGGAAGATGGGAGGTCACCGGGTCCCTGACACACATGGGGGGCGGCTCATGGCACAGGCACAGGGTCCCTGGCATGTGTGGGGAGATGGGGGCACAGGGTCCCTGATACATGGTGAGGAGGGGGTCATGAGGTCCCCAGCACACACAGAGGCTGGGGGGGGTCACAGGACCCTAGGAGGATCCCCTCAGAGATCCTGAACTCAGGGCAGGGAGGGAACAGTCCCTCTAGGAGCTGCATCCCATCCCATCCCCCAGGTACCTGCCGTGGCCTCCGCCCCCCCAGGGACCTGCTCCATCTGCCCCCTGCCCCATTGGGCGTTAGCTGTCAGGGACCCTTGGCCTCCCCCCGCGGGAGCCCGGATTGACTCCAGTGAAGCCTGTCCCTGCAGGTTGATGCTGGTGGAGGAGGAGCTGCGCAGGGATCACTCGGCCGCCCACGACGTCTCCGAACCCCGGAAACGCCTGCTCGACGCTCAGGTGGAAATTACAATGTCATTTTTCTTTTCCGTGTCTCCATTTCCCATCCCATCTCGTCTGCTGTCTGTCCCACGGGCAGGGCTAGTGCTGGGGGAAACCGATGGATGGACCCGGAGCAGGGCTAGTCCTGGAGAGACAGCCTGCTGGATGGACCCAGAGCAGGGCTAGTGCTGGGGGAAACCAATGGATGGACCCGGAGCAGGGCTAGTGCTGGGGGAAACCGATGGATGGACCCGGAGCAGGGCTAGTGCTGGGGAGACAGCCGGAAGGGTGAATGGAAGGGTAGGGGGCAGGGCTGGTAGAGGTGGATGGAGAAATGAGGGTTAGAGTTGGAGGACACAGACACACTGACCGCCACAGCATTAGGACCAGGAGAGAGGAAGGCCTAGGGCTGGGAGAGGTGGACAAATGGATGGGCGGGGAGGGCTAGCACTGTGTTAGCCCTAGACGGGGTTCCTGCCTCTTGGGGTCATAGGATCAGGGTGCTCACAGGGTGAGGGGGCCAGTGCACCCTTACAGTACTCTCAGAGCAGGCCTGGGATTCAGAGCCTCCTTCAGAGGATAGAGGTTAAGAGGGGCCCTGGGCAGTGGGGATTTCTTGGGTCCATGGGGTTTAGGATGAGGAGATGCCATCTGGACACCATGAGAAATAGCTCCTCTCCCCATCCCTCCCTCCCTGACTTTTCAGCAATTCCACAATAAAACTCTCTATTCCCCAATCATCTCCTCACACAACCCCTACACATTTCCCTACGAAACCCAACAATCCCCTCATATAGCTCCCCCAAAATCACCTGAGCTGACACCATAATGCCCCCAATAAGCCCCCTCCCACAGTTCCCCCGATAAACTTTCAGCCCCCGGAGTTGCTCCATCACCTCCTGATACTCAAACTCTGAGAGCTTACATGGGCCTTGCAGCCTGGGCAACAAGGGACATGGGACAGGTAAGAATAGCCTCCAAAGCTAGGTGTTGTGTTCAGAGTCCTGGGAGGCTGTGGGGCCCGGCTCGCGGTTTAATGAGATGTGTGCAGAGATTGGGGCCCAAGGAGCCCGTGGGGCCCAGCTCAGGGACCTAGTGAGGCCTGTGCAGGATTGGGGTCCGAGGAGGCCGTGGGGCCTGGCTCAGGGGATAGTGAGGCCTGTGCAGGGATTGGGGCCTGAGGGGGCCATGGGGCCTGGCTCAGGGGATAGTGAGGCCTGTGCAGGGATTGGGACCCAAGGACCCCGTGGGGCCTGGCTCAGGGGATAGTGAGGCCTGTGCAGGGATTGGGGTCCGAGGAGGCCATGGGGCTTGGCTCTGGGCCTAGTGAGGTGTGTGCAGGGATTGGGGCCCGAGGGGGCCGTGGGGCCAAACTCAGGGGCGTAGTGAGGCCTGTGCAGGGACTGGGGTCCGAGGAGGCCGTGGGGCTTGGCTTAGGGGCCTAGTGAGGCCTGTGCAGGGATTGGGGCCTGGCTCAGGGGATAGTGAGGCCTGTGCAGGGATTGGGGCCCGAGGAGGCCGTGGGGCCTGGCTCAGGGGATAGTGAGGCCTGTGCAGGGATTGGGGCCCGAGGGGGCCGTGGGGCCTGGCTCAGGGGATAGTGAGGCCTGTGCAGGGATTGGGGTCCGAGGGCACCGTGGGGTCCATCTTGAAATTAGGGTTTCCACCGGTCTATGATCGTCCCTTGTTTGAGGTGGCTGTCCTGGGAAGTTGAGAGACCAATCGGTGATATGCTAAGGGACATGGTGCTTCCCTAAAAGGTCTTTTAAAATAAAGTGGGGTTCCTTATTTTCCCCATGCTTTCCTCTTATTTGCACCCTGCCAAGGTGGTCACCATATAGGTCAGGGGTAGGCAACCTATGGCACGCGTGCCGAAGGTGGTATGCGAGCTGATTTTCAGTGGCACTCACACTGCCCGGGTCCTGGCCACCAGTCCGGGGTGCTCTGCATTTTAATTTAATTTTAAATGAAGCTTCTTAAACATTTTAAAAACTTTATTTACTTTACATACAACAATAGTTTAGTCATATATTATAGATTTATAGAAAGAGACCTTCTAAAAACGTTAAAATGTATTACTGGCCCGCAAAACCTTAAATTAGAGTGAATAAATGAAGACTCGGCACACCACTTCTGAAAGGTTGCCAACCCCTGATCTAGGTATTAGTGTCTGGATACGGGGCTGGGTGCCCAGGGGTCAGTGTACAGAGACTGGGCGGTGTGTGTGTATGAGGGTTTTGAGGTAGCTGTGTAGCTCTAGCAGCTGTTCACCTGGCTGTCCCAGCATAAGCCAGTGGCAGGAATCTCTCCCCTTCCCCGGTCGTCCCGTGTGCCCCAGAGCTGGGTCAATTTGGCCCTGGATCTGTGGGTGCAGCGAGAGGTCAGGGAGAGGACTTCAATCATGATTTTCCCAGGCCCCTTCCCCCTGCTGCCCCCAGCACTTCCCGGCCCTCTCCCATCCTGGGTCTGTGGACCCCTCCTGTTCTCTGGGGAGACGATGGAGCCAGCGATGGGGTGATCCGTGCTCCCACCGGGGGGCACCAGTGCCGGGGCCCTGACCCGTCTGTTTCTCTCCTCTTCATCCTAGCTTTTCATCAGGTAACTCTCTCTGACTCTGCTTTTGTCACGTGGAGGGATCGGGGGGACTCTCGCCGTTCGGTAGCAGATCAGGTGGGTCCTTTCCTCTCCTCCCCCTCAACCCCATCTGCACACGCACCCCCTCTCCCTCTGTGCATCACCCCTCCCTGTAGAGACTAGCAAACTACCTTCTCCTTCCCCATTAGGTTCAATTAACTCCGTTGTCTGGTTGGTTCTATCCTCCCTGTCCCGCCGAGGGTCCAGCCTCTCTCTCTCCAGTGGGCCCAGACCACTGAGTACTGGCATGGCTGGGGGGGATTGAACCTGGCACCATGGAGCCTGGTCAGAACATTTCACAGACACTGTCTCTTGGGGGGCAGCGCTGCGGGTGTTGCCTGGGCTGCTCAGCCCCAGGGCCTGCCTTCACTCTCTATTGCGGGCTTTTTCCAGGCCTTCCCATAAGCCTCTCGGTCCTGTTGGCTGCTTCCATCAACTCTGGGGAGCCGGTCCGCACCCCACAGGATTTGGGGGTCTCAGGCTGGAGCAGTTCCATCATGGGGTGGCCAGTGGCTGAGAAGAGAACATCAGAATGCATCCTGTGACACCCAAGTCTTTACTGGGTGGCTGCCTCTATCCCCAGAGGGCAGAATTGCCTGGGTATTGCATCACAATCTCCCGGGAGCCTCGCTCCCTGTTGTGACACAGATGGGGTGGGGAAAGGTGCCAGTTGGATATGGGCAATTTGGGCCAGTATTTCTCTGGTCTTTTCCATCCCAGTGCCCTCTGCTTGAGTGATCCTCCCTGCGCTGCCTCTGGTGACACCCCCTCACACCTTCCACTGGTCACTAGCAGAGACAGGCGATGGGTCTAGATGAGCCCCTGGTCTGATCTGCACCAGCTGACCTATGCTGGGATGCAGCACGAGGACCATTTAGTGGTACAGGACAGGAACCGAAGGAGAATCACATGTGTCAGGAATAAACAATGTCACCTGTCAGCTGTCCCCATCCTGTCTGCCTTCCTGCCCCCCTGCTCCCTGACCCCCTGGGGGTCGTCTGACACTGGCCTGGGGTGCGTTCCCACCAGAGTAGCCCATGAACCTCTCTTGGGGTAGTGGCAGCACTTCTGTTTCCTTGGAGTTGGGATGTTGGGAGTCACCAGGCAGCCTGTGCTGCCCCCACCAACACCTCATGAGTTCTTTGCAGTGCTGGGGGTGATCCCTTCCCCTTGTGCCCTCGCTTCACCCCATCTTCAGCACAAAGCAGGTTCCCATGGAGAGCTGCATTCCTCTGAGGGGGGCTGAGCCTTGGGGCCCCGGTCTTGCCCATGTGAGCATCTTGCCCTTCCCTTGAAAGGCTGGGGGAGCAGTGCTGGGAGGGAGGCTGAGGGGGAATCAGAGCTGGGGTGGAGGCCGATCGGGGAGTTAAATTGGGGGAATGTTGGGGGAAACGTTTCTCACCAGACAAGGGCAGTTAGTGTTTTGTTAGTGTCTGTGAGCGTCTTCCCCAGCGCTAACCCCCCAGTTTCATACCCGTCTCGTTTCCACCTCCTGTCTTATGTCTGTCTACGCCGCATCTCACTGGAACCTGTAACTCCTACTGAATTGGTGGTGGGGTGGGGAGGGCTGTGTTCACCTCCCAGGGGCAGAACCAGGGAGTCTGGGGCAGGGAGTGGAATCCTCAGGTCTCAGCCCTGAGCTACCCCCACTTGCAGTGAATCTCTTTCCCATAGCCCTGATTTCAGGTGTGCCGGGCTGCAGTGGGGGTGTCTGCGTCTCGTGCGTGCGTTGTGAGGGGAGGGCATGTGCAGTGTAACATGGGTGGGTGTGTGTGTCTGTGTCCTGTGAGCACATGTGTCGGGGGGCACAGGTCTCAGCGATGAGAGCACAGTCCACCGTCCAGAGGGGGGCGCCCCGGAATGCTCCCGGGTGGTGCCGGACGGCAGGCGTGAGAGGTTAGTGCCCGCGTAGGGAGGGCGTGTGTGGGAATGTCGTTCTCGGTGGTGATGGTGTGGGACTATGTGGGGGAGGGGATAGCATGGACAGACTGTGATTCCACAGGGACCAGGCAGTGTCCCCCAAGAGCAGAGTGGGACACTGACCCTCCGCCCTGAGCTGGGCTCCCATGTCATGGACTCAGCAGCTGCCTTGGCCTCATTGGCAGCCCCCTCAAACCCCACCCTGTGCCAACGGAACAATGGGAGCAAGAGGCTGTTCCCCACCCGGCAATGGGATCTCTCCCCCACTTGTCCCTAGCCTGAGTGGGCTGGGGCAGGTTTGCCGTGTCCCCAGTGACCTCCCACTGAAATAGCGCTGGGAAAATGTGAGCCTGTGAACTGGCAGCATGCTGAGCACGGGGTGTGCCCCCAGGATTGGGGTTACACAGCAGAAAGGGGCATGGGGAGGGGAAGCTTTACCCTTGTTTCCCGACCACCAGCAGGTCCAGCTCGTGCTGCTATCCAGCTGTTAAACTGGGTGCTGGGTGCTTAGTCAAAGCCCCACCTCTGGCTCAATCAAGAGAAACATCTTTCGTCTAAGGCTGGGCTGGCCAGTTTGTCCTGCAGAGCTGTGCTGGGTCAGGGGTGACCCTAGTGAGACACAGATAGACTGGGATAAAAGTGCCTTGTACCCTTCTAGCTTATTCCCCTTCGGGAATGGCTGGCTGCTCGCAGCACCTTTTCATCACTGTATCCACACTACTAGCAAAGGTGTCTGGCTTTAACCCCCGCAGGACAGTAAAAGCAGGATACCATTCAGATGTAGAGGAGCCTTTCATGAGAGCTGGGCTGCTGGTAGGCCAAGATTTTCCAGGGTATTTAGTGCCTGAGGATGCAGATAGGCACCTAGTAGGTGTAATTTCCAGACAGATTAGGTGCCAAAGTCCTGTCTGTAAATCTGGCCAGAAGGGACGTGCCCGAGCTGAGAGAGAGAGCCTGCAGTAGAGCAGGGACTGGAACGCAGAGCTTCTGCATCCCAGGCGAGCACCCTACCCCCCACTCTGGCAATCCTCCCTATGGTAAATTAATCTCAGGATAGCTGTGTCTGCCCTGGGGTCCTAGTGGTACCCGGGTACTAGTAAGATGTCACCACCCCTAACTTACAGCTTTTAAGAGTAGACCAGGCTAGCTAGGTCTGTGTCAACCAGGTGGTAGCTGGCTGGGCATAGGGTTTGTCCAGCTGGGTGCTAAGAGAAGTGAATTACAATGGGGGCGTTAACATGTTTTCCAGTAGGAATCCTTTTTCTTTTGTCCCACTGTGCGTTTGGGGTGCACTGCTGGAGTCCAGTGTTAGCTAACACGCCCACCCCATGAACTGCCAGGCCAGAGAAAACCTGGGGCCATCCTCTCCTACTAGGGAAACAAGCAACAAACCCCCAGGAGAACCCCTACTGTTCCTGGGTTGGTGCTGGATGCTCCTGGCTCAGGTCGGCCCCATGGACCGAGCTGCCTGGGAGGATGTAGGCACTGGAGAAGAGGGCTGGGGCAGGGGCTGCCATCTGGGTAGGTGTCTGGAGGGCTGGTGGGCGGGGCTGCAGATTGAGCGGCTGAGCCCCCGTAACGTTAATAAATAAGCCTTTGCTCTGTGTCTGTGTTGCAGGAGAGGCAGCTTTCCGCCGTGGGTACAGCAAACCCGCGTTTGAGCGGCGCTTTGGCCCAGCCATGGAACGGGATCCTGCCCGCCCAGCCACCGCCTCCGCCCCCGCGACTCCAGATCACGGAAAATGGAGAGTTCCGCAACACCGCTGCTGAGCACTAGCCACCGCCCCCCGCGAGACGCGGCCCGGGGAAGATGGGGGGCACCCCCAGCCCGCAGCTCGGCGGGAGCAGCAGAGACCCTGGCAGGGACACAGTGCCCCTCCCAAGCAAATAAACCTGCACTGGGGGGGCACCCCCTTTACCCCCTCCCCTTGCACCAGCGCCCCCCCGCTCCTGCCTCCTTTAACCGCCCCCCCCCCCCACTGTCCTCGGGGACAGTTCAATGCTTTGAACTCAACTTCAGGGTGTTTTATAGCAGAACACAGATGACAATCTTACACCCCCTCCCATACACCTTCCCCTCTCCTCCCAGAGGGAGCAGGGCTGACACCCCCTCCATGGACCTCTGCCTCCCCCTGGAGGAAATTGGGACATTACCTCTTCCCCACTTCGGATTTCTCAGGAGTGGCCTCATCCTCCCCCTGGCAGTCATTTTATAGTATTGTCCCCTCCTTTCCTGGTGTGTGCCCATGGGAGGGGAAGGGAATAAACTCACCTCCAACCTGCCCCCAGGAGCCATGGCGGGGGGCAGCTAGGGGGGCTGATTTTGGTTGGCCGTGTTCCTGGAGGTTTCATCATATGACCTAATCTTTAATGAAAGTTGAGTCTTTAATTCCTGGAGACAATCCTGGAGGGTTGGCAACTGAGACAGGAGGCAGCTTGAGCCAAAGCTGTCCCCATTTCCCTGCAGGTGGGGGGGTCTCTGCCTGGCTCCAGCTCCCCGGGGCAGGGGCATCCCCCAGGGGGGGTCGAGGTTTCACTAATGGGGAAGGGCTCCCAGCTCTCTCTCCCCTCCAGCAATGGGATGTGGGTCAGGGTAGAAGGCTTGTGGAGCTGCAGGTACTCTCCCTGCCCCACCCATCACACGCTAGCCTCACCCTCAGCAAGGCAGGGCTGCCCCACACCATTGCCCTGGCCAAAGGAGAGACCACTCCCTCTTTCCTGCCTGGCCAGAGTCAGTGCTGGGGTTTGCCCCTCATCTCTGCCATTCCTACCTGGTGTCAGCGCTGGGGGTCTCCCCCCAACTCCTGCCTGGTGCCAGCACTGGGATCCCATCACCCTCTCCCTCTGCTCTCTGCGCTCTCTATACTCTGATAAAGGGCTTTGCCTGCTCAGCCCCCCCTCTCCCCCCGTGTGTCCTGCACCCACCCCAATCTTTGGAAATGACCATTATCTAGACATTGATCTGGTTTTTTTTTCTGGGGGGGGGCATTGAGGGAGGGGCTTTTTCTTTCTTTCCTTCCTTCCTTCCTGTTCTCAGACCCCCCATCCCCTCAGTCTGGGGTTGGTGGGGGGAAACAACCAACAAAATAATGAAGAAGCCATTTCTCTACCCACCCGCCGGCGCGTGCAGGGCACCGGGGCGGGGGAGCGCGCCCTCCCCCACCTGAGCACGGAGAACTGGAGGGGACTCTTGTGGCTATTCACCGTCGTGCTATGGTCTGAGCTGCTGGGTGAATGTGTTCAGCGCAGTGATTGTACTGGGTGTTTCTTTGCTGTTTCTGTGTCTCTAGTTCAGACTCTGGCGAGGACAAGACTCGCCATTAACCAGCCCCCCTGCCCCCTCCCCCACCTCAGTCCATATTTCTTTTGTAAGGACTCTCCCCTTCCTTCCCCCCCCCCCCCGACAGCGGCGACTCGGGCGGCGCCATGATATTTATACGTATTAATTATTATTATTATATAAAAGTTTGTACATATGTGAAATTTCCTCTCCCCTGCCCCGCCTCCCTTGGCCCATCCTGGCCGCATCGCCCCCAAGCTGGGTGCTGTAATTACCACCGGATTTGTACTGTACATAGACCTCTCCGGACCTCAGTCTCTGTACATAGCCCCCCCCTTGGGAAGAGAGTTCAGGTCACGAGCGCCCGCCCCGACGCCGCGTCGGGCTCCCCGGGCGTCTCTCTCTCTCCGTTTTCTTTTATGTCAGTTTTATTTTTTCTCATTTTTTCTGGAGTGTGTGGTGCCAACGGAGAAACGTTTAATAAACAGCGATTGTTCTTTTATGCCACCTTGGCCTGGGGCCGCAGGGCACGGCCCGGGGGGAGCTAGGGTGACCAGACAGCAAGTGTGAAAAATCGGGACAGGGAGTGGGGGGTAATAGGAACCTATATAAGAAAAAGACCCAAAAATCGGGACTGTCCCTATAAAATCGGGACATCTGGTCACCCTAGGGGGAGCTCCTGGGGGGGGTGTTGCAGGGCACGGCCCGTGGGGGGGAAGCTCCGTGAGGGCGCGGGGCAGGGCTGGTGGGGGGAGAGCTCCCGGGGGGGTCGCAGGGCCCGGGCGGGGGAGAGCTCCGGGGGAGGTCGCAGGGCACGGCCCGGGGGGGGGGGAAGCTCCGGGGGGGGGCGTGGCGCAGGGCAGGGCCGGGGGGGAAGCTCCGTGGGGGCGCGGGGCAGGGCCGGTGGGGGGAGGCTCCCAAGGGGGGGTGTGGCAGGGCACGGCCCGGGGGGAGAGAGCTCACGGGGGGGGGGGGTGTTGCAGGGCACGGCCCGTGGGGGGGAAGCTCCGGGGGGGCGCGGGGCAGGGCTCGTGGGGGGAGGCTCCCAAGCGGGGGTGTGGCGTGGCAGGGCACGGCCGGGGGGGGGGAAGCTCCGGGGGGGAGCGTGGCGCAGGGCCTGGGGGGGGGTCGCAGGGCAGGGCCCGGGGGGGAAGCTCCGTGGGGGCGCGGGGCAGGGCCGGTGGGGGGAAGCTCCCAAGGGGGGGTGTGGCAGGGCACGGCCCGGGGGGAGAGAGCTCACGGGGGGGGGGGCTGTCGCAGGGCACGGCCCGTGGGGGGGAAGCTCCGGGAGGGCGCGGGGCAGGGCCGGTGGGGGGAGGCTCCCAAGGGGGTGTGTGGCAGGGCACGGCCCAGGGGGGAGAGCTCACGGGGTGGGGGTGTTGCAGGGCAGGGCCCGGGGGGGAAGCTCCGTGGGGGCGCGGGGCAGGGCCGGTGGGGGGAAGCTCCCAAGGGGGGGTGTGGCAGGGCACGGCCCGGGGGGAGAGAGCTCACGGGGGGGGGGCTGTCGCAGGGCACGGCCCGTGGGGGGGAAGCTCCGGGGGGGCGCGGGGCAGGGCCGGTGGGGGGAGGCTCCAAGGGGGTGTGTGGCAGGGCACGGCCCAGGGGGGGGAGAGCTCACGGGGGGGGGGGGTGGCAGGGCACGGCCCGTGGGGGGGAAGCTCCGGGGGGGCGCGGGGCAGGGCCCGTGGAGGGGGAGCTCAGGGGGGGGGCAGGGCCCGGCCCGGGGGGGAGAGCTCACGGGGGGGGGGTGTCGCAGGGCTGCGCCAGGGAAGGGGCAGAGCGGGAGACCCCGGGCCGGCGCGGACCCCCTGGGATGGGCTCCCTGTAAGGGGCGTGTTGGGGGCAGCCTGGGTCTCAGCATCGCCCCCACCAATCACAGCACGCTCCCCCCTCTGGCCAATCAGAGTGCGGGACGAAGGGGGGGGGCGCCTGACCACTAGCCAAACGCTGGTTTCTAGAGAGCAGCTCTGCGATTGGCTGAAGGAAGATCAGGCACCCACCAATTGGCGGCTCCGGCTGGGTGGCCGATCTCTGACCTGCGTAGGCCAGGGGCCGGGCGTGTCTCGGGGGTGAGCTGAGCTGAGCGCTGGTTGGCTGAGGCGGCGTCCCAGGGTCAGCTCTTGGTTGGCCCGCGTGTGGAAGGGATCGGGGGTGGCTTGTGCTCGCCAGCGGTTGGTTGGCCACGTGCGGGAGGGACACCGGGGAGGGAGGCTCTGTGGGGGAGGGGCCAGGCTCGCCTTTGGTTGGCCAATGGCCACCTGGGCGTGAGCGTCCTGCCGCGTTGCCCGGTGACCCAGCTAGAGTAGGAGGGAGTTTCCCAGGGCTCGGGCTCCGTTGGCCCGGGCTGTGGGGGAGGGGGTTCCCGGGGCTCGCTCTCGGTTGGCCCGGGCTGTGGGGGGGAGGGGTTTCCCGGGGCTCGCTCTCGGTTGGCCCGGGCTGTGGGGGAGGGGTTTCCCGGGGCTCGCTCTCGGTTGGCCCGGGCTGTGGGGGAGGGGGTTCCCGGGGCTCGCTCTCGGTTGGCCCGGGCTGTGGGGGGGAGGGGTTTCCCGGGGCTCGCTCTCGGTTGGCCCGGGCTGTGGGGGAGGGGTTTCTCGGGGCTCGCTCTCGATTGGCCCCGGGGCGTGGGGGAGGGGTTTCCGGGGGCTCGCTCTCGGTTGGCCCGGGCGGTGGGGGTGGGGTTTCCCGGGGTTCGCTCTCGATTGGCCCGGGGCGTGGGGGAGGGGTTTCCCGGGGCTCGCTCTCGGTTGGCCCGGGCTGTGGGGGAGGGGTTTCCCGGCGCTCGCTCTCGATTGGCCCGGGGCGTGGGGGAGGGGTTTCCCGGCGCTCGCTCTCGGTTGGCCCGGGCTGTGGGGGAGGGGTTTCCCGGGGCTCGCTCTCGGTTGGCCCGGGGCGTGGGGGAGGGGTTTCCCGGGGCTCGCTCTCGGTTGGCCGGGCGGTGGGGGAGGGGTTTCCCGGGGCTCGCTCTCGGTTGGCCCGAGCAGACCTCGCTGCTGGGACTCGCCCTACTGCACAACAACTCGCCGCAGGTAAGAGCTGAGTTTACCCCTCCCCCCTGCAGCTGGGGTGGGAGTGTCCCGCCGTGGGGCTGGGCAGGGCACTATGGGGCAGGTACTGGGGGGCTGACGGATTGTGCGCTCTGTAGGGTAGCGATGCTGGGAAGCGGTGTAGGGAGTTCCCAGGGGGCAGTGCCGGGGGGCAGGTGCTTTGGGAGCGGGGTTGAGGGTCACCGTTCCCAGGATCCTGGTCTGTGAAACACCCATTCTACCCCCCGCCCCGCCTGGGTCCCTGTGGCCCCCCAGTGGGGGTGGGAGGGTTGAACCCTGGTAACGAGCCCCGAATGCTTTCTCCCAGTGCTCTCCTATAACAGGTGATGCCGTGGGGTGGGGTGGGGGGTGTTTCTCTGGGCCCCAACAACCCATCTGTCCTGCTCCATTGACATTTTCCTCCTGCAGCAGGCAGTGCCGAGAGTGGGGGGTTTCTTGGGGCTCCAGCCCTTCCCCTCATTCTGCTCCTTCCCTTGCAGTTGCTCTCCATCCCTGTGGCAGGCAGCACTATGGGTAGGGAGTTTTTCTTAGCCTCAGCATCCTTCACTACCTGTCTCTCCCGTTGCAGTGACCTGCCCTGGGCAGGCGGTGCCATGGAGCCCGAGACCCGCAGCATCCAGATTGAGTTCCCACACTATGCTGCGGTGCTGCTGGAATCGCTCAACAAGCACCGCTTGGAGGGCAAGTTCTGCGACATCTCCATCCACGTGCAGGGCCGGGGTCTTCCAGGCTCACAAGAGTGTGCTGGCCGCCTCCTCGCCCTACTTCCATGACAAGCTGCTCCTCAACGACACCAACTGCATTGTGCTGCCCAGTGTCATTGAGCCCGAGGCCTTTGAGAATTTGCTACAGCTCATCTACTCTGGCCGCCTCAAGCTGCTGATGGAGGCACTGCCCAGTCACCTGCTGGTGGCCAGCGGACTGCAGATGTGGCAGGTGGTGGACCAGTGCTCTGAGATCCTTAAAGAGCTGGAGGGGGGCCCCTGCCGACCCTGGTCCAGCCGGGCAAGCGAGAGCCAGTCCCCCAGTAGCAGCAACTATTTTGCTGTGAAGGATGATGGGGAGCCTGGGGGCAGCAGCTCAGAGGGGCCTGGGCATGGTGGTGTGTCATCAGGCCGGGCAGCACCAGGCTGCCTTGACAATGAGGTGATGAAGATTCGGGTGTCACAGGAGGAAGAGGAGGAGGAAGAGGAGGAGGAGGAGCATCAGGCCCAGATCTGTAGCGGCTCAATGGACAAGGCGGTGAAGATTGTACTGGAGGAAGATGAAGAGGGTGGTGGCAGAGGTGGCTCCAAGGGGCCGTCTTCAGGGGAGCTGGACAGTGCCTTCCATGGCCCCCCGTGACCACCCCAAGATCTTCTACATCAAGCAGGAGCGCTTTGACCCTGACGAGGCAGCAGTGGCAGCACTGGGAGGTGGTGTGAGTGCTGCAGGTGAGGCCAGCTTTCTCAAGTCGCTGGCACAGGGGCGGGCATTGGGCATGGCTGAGGTTCAGGGCCTGTGCCAGGCAGAGTTCCAGCCAAGCAGTGAAGTCAGTTACATAATCCCTGCTGCAGGCAGTGGTGCCACCTCCTCCTCCTCCATCACTGCCCCTGGCTTCACCATTAAGGCCCAGCCCCTCTCCTCCGATGAGGCCGGCTTCCCCCAGAGCTCCTGGAAGCCAGTGGACCTACACGGCAATGAGATCATTGCCCATGCGGTGCATGGCCAGGTGGTGCATGCGCCCGTTAAAATTGTGACGGCGCCGGATGGAAAGAAGTTTGGCTGCCTTTGTGGCAAGCGCTTTGCCGTCAAGCCTAAGCGTGACCGGCACATCATGCTGACCTTCAGTTTGCGCCCCTTCGGCTGCTCCGTCTGCAACAAGAAGTTCAAGCTGAAACACCACCTGACGGAGCACATGAAGACCCACGATGGGAACCTGTATTCATGCGAGGACTGTGGGCGCAAGTTCCGTGTGCAGAACTGCTTCCTCAAGCACAAGGAGCTGTGCAAGGGCCAGGGCTGGGCCACTGCTTGCTGGACCTACAAATAAAACCTGGGGTGGGACTGAGTGGAGGACTCCTGCCAGCCTTCTCTAGGCCTGATCCAGCCCCTGAGCTCTGTTGCTCTGTATCCTTGCGGATCTGCCTTCCTGAGCTTGGTAACCTGCTCCAGGGCCCCGGGGACACCAAAACATGAAGGGACACAAATGGGAGTTGGGCAGACCAGGGGATTTGGCCCCAGCATGTTGGCTTCCCATGCTGCTCCATGGCTTAGGGTTTCTGACATATAGAACTTGCCATGGGTCAAAGGAGGGGAGATGGAGAAAGTGAGAGAGCCCCAGGCTAATGTGGGAGCTCAGGGCAGGAGGATGGAGCAAGAGGCTGATGGGAACCTCAAGGCTGGGAATTAACAGCCACATTACATACCTATTCCCAACCTGGCCCTGCCCTCCTCTGAAAGGATACCGCTCTGTTGTGGGTGGACTCACTGAGCTGAGTCTGGGCAGAGCTGTGTCACTGTTCCTGCCTCTGGGTTTATAAGGCACACTCCCAGGTGTGGATTCCATGGCTGCCACCTTTCCTTGGGATGTGGGAATCTGCAGCCCAACCATCCTAGCCACCAAAACCAACACCTCAGCCTTCCCCAGCCCTCAGTTGCTTGTACACATTCCCTCAGAATCTGCCTTGCTGTGAGCGTTCAGGGCAGATAACTAACCCCTTAGGGACAATAAGGTAGGTAAGCAAAAAACACAGGCTCAGCAAAGTGATTTCTTAACCACAACAGAGGGTCCTGTGGCACCTTTGAGACTAACAAAAGTACTGGGAGCATAAGCTTTCGTGGGTCAGAACGTCACTTCTTCAGATGCAAGTCTTCTTAACCACAGACACTTTACTCTTAAAGCAGTGGAGTGTTACAGATCTGTGAAAACCACAGTCCTGAGCTGCCCTCCAGTCTGATCTTACTCCTTCCGCGAGACTGAGTTCTGGTCAGTGTTCCAGACATGGCCGAGTCCCTACTGCCTTCTTCCCATCAAGCCTGGTCTTGTGGAGTGTGGCGGGGGCAGCCTGCCCTTCTCCGGGAGCACTCCCCTTAAACCTAGTCTCTGACCCTTTTGGACCATACGCCCAGTCTAGGATATTCCAACCCCATGCCCTGTGAGACCCAGTGAAGAAAACCATTGGCTCCTGAACTAGGCCAGTCTTTGAATCATCCAAAGTTGATGGGCCTTGATGGTCCCGTCATTGATAGTCCTTCCCCTGGCAAGGCTGTGTCTGGAATAGACTGGCTTTGTCCAAGTCAGGCAGGCTTTTCTACACAGTGCACAAAATGAGAGAGAGGCACATAAACAGAAATCAAAGCCAAATGCAGTTCACCATTTGATACAGACATAACTCTCTTCTCTTGCAGCCACTGGCTGGGTCAGTAACCTGGAGGCTACCAATCCCAGCACTGTGGCAGGCATGGGCAGGATGGGGAAAGCTCAGTGCGGGAGCCATGGCCATATAACTCTAGTGGTTTTGCCCAGATTTCCTGGTCCTGCAGGGAGGCTCCCACTGTCACGCCACCCTCATTCAAACCAGGCCCAGCGTGAGCTCCCCCTCCTGCCAGAGCAGCTCAGCCACTCCATTCCCAACCCCTTCATTGTGCCGTGAGGCACATCCCAGGCCTGGGGACTCAGTTTCCCCTGTGAGCCCAGCACAGGACTAGGGTGGGTTGAGGACAGGGGTAGAGGCTGGTGTGAATGTGCTGTACACTAGAGAGTATGGGTCTTTGCGCACCCTTCTAATGACTGGTGCACAAAGCAGGTGGCAGAGTGACATGTTCAGAGCAAGCGGTAGAGGTCAGTTTTGTGGAGCTGAAGTCCCTGAGTCACTTTCACCGTGACCCATGTGGGGTGGGGTTGTCAGCCCCTCTGCAATCCCCTTACCCTGCTTGATTTCTCCCCCTATCTTCTGGCTTCAGCAGCCTCACCCATTCTTGTCCCTGGCTTCCTGCTATGGGTGTGTTCCTTACTGGACTTGTTTTCTTTGTCCTCGTCTTCCCACCAGTTCCCTGCTGTGGTTCATGCCCTTTCCCACTGGCATCACTGGCCTGGGTGGGAATCTCTTTCTTTGAATAACACCTTGAGCCTTCTCACTCAGCCAAAGAGGGAAAGCCATTCCCTTGTTTTTAAGTGTATGCACCTCCCTGGGTCCCCCTGCATGGGCTGTGCACACACAACTCTTCACCGCAGCCTCTGCTATTGGTGGTTAAGAACATAAGAACAGCCATGCTTGGTCAGACCAATGGTCCATCTAACCCCATATCCGGTCTTCTGACAGTGGCCGGTGCCAGATGCTTCAGAGGGAATGAATATGACAGGGCAATTTATCGAGGGGCCATCCTCTGTCATCCAGTCCCAGCTTCTGGCAGTCAGAGGTTTAGGGACACCCAGAGCTTGGGGTTGCATCCCTGATTATCTTGGCTAATAGCCATTGATGGACCTGTCCTCCAGGAACTTATCTAGTTCTTTTTTCAACCCAGTTATACTTTTGGCCTTCACAACATACCCTGGCAATGAGTTCCATAGGTTGTCTGTGTGTTGTGTGAAGAAATACTTCCTTTTGTTTGTTTTTTTAAACCTGTTGCCTATTTAATTTCATTGGGTGACCCCTAGTTCTTGTGTTACGGGAATGAGTAAATAACATTTCCTTATTCACTTTCTCCATACCATTCATGATTTTATAGACCTATATCATATCCCATCTTAGTCGTCTCTTTTCTAAGCTGAACAATCCCAATCTTTAACTCTCTCTTCATACGGAAGCTGATCCATACCCCTGATCTTTTTTTTTTTTTTTTTTTTTTAAGTGTTTTTCTAGACTTTTTGCAATTCTAATATCTTTTGAGAAAGGGACTAGAATTGCACACAGCATTCAAGGTATGGCTGTACTGTGGATTTATTTAGTGGCATATGACATTTTCTGTCTTATTATCTGTCCCTTTACTAATGGTTCCTAACATTCTGTAGCCTCTGTGTTGGGTTCAAGGATTTTAATTTCTTCCTTGTTGACTAGCTCAGAAACACTCCGCGTGGATGTGAATCAGATTAGCTTGTTCCAGAGCAGGGTGCCAAGCTTTTCTGACCCAAGTAGCTTCAGTTTTCTGCATGTTTTCTTTTGTCCCTGCCAGGGGGGAGACTGAGCTAAATCTGGCCATCTCAGCAAAGTGATGGCTGGGGAGGGGATAGGGTTGTAACTACTAATGTCTGAAGGTTGCCAGTGCCAAGGACTAGGGCGAAGGGAACCATGTAGGGCAGTGGTTCTCAAACTTTTGTACTAACCCTAAATTTAAAAACACTTTTTAATATATTTAACACCATTATAAATGCTGGAGGCAAAGTGGGGTTCGGGTTGGAGGTTGACAGCTTGCGACAACCCCCCCCCCCATATAATAACTTCATGACCACCTGAGGGGTCCTGACCCCTAGTTAGAACCTCTGACGTAGAGGGATCCAAATGGAGAGAGCTGAGAGTCACTGGCCCAGGAGCTCTGAAACAATCCACTTGCACTGAGGGACTGGCAGGATCCCTTCCCTAAGGGGAGGATCAATCTTGCCTTGGGCTGTGGGATACAGAGGCCCAAGGATTGTTCAGAAACACTAGCATGGAGGGGAACACACAGGGACAGTTCTGTGGAGAGGGAGGGTTGAGGAGAGGGGTGTGAACCAATTAGTGCAGGGTTCTTGTGTGTAGCGGTTGTACAAACCCAAATCTCTATATTGTATAAAATTTTGCTATGGAATCTAAGCGGCTTTGCACTAGTTTCATTTTGACCTTCTCAGGGCTGCCACAGATGGGAAAAGGGCTAAACCCCGTCCCTGATACCCACTTCATCCTTGGGCACCTGCCCTATACACCTCTGCCCCCTCCATGGGTGCCTCCCCCATACACCCCCTTACCCCCATACACCCCCTTACCCCCATGCACCCCTGTCCCCCCTTACCCCCATACACCCCCTGCCCCCTCTAAGCCCCATACACCCCTGCCCCCATACACCCCTGCCCCCCCTTACCCCCATACACCCCTGTCCCCCCTTACCCCCATACACCCCCTTCCCCCTCTAAGCCCCATACACCCCCTGCCCCCCATACACCCCCTGCCCCCCTTACCCCCATGCACCCCTTACCCCCATGCACCCCTTACCCCCTCTAAGCCCCATACACCCCTGCCCCCATACACCCCCTGCCCCCCCTTACCCCCATGCACCCCTGCCCCCCCTTACCCCCATACACCCCCTGCCCCCTCTTACCCCCCATACACCCCCCTGTAATAACGAGGCCTATGACCGCGACCTCTGACCCCGTGTGGGCCCCCTCGATGGGATCCCGGGACTGAATCGTGGCCTCGCGCCCCCCCTTGGACACGGGGTTTTCGGGCCAATCGCAGCGCCGCTTCGGATCCTTTCGCCAATCAGAAGAACATGGGGGCGGGGCTCAGCACTCGACCAATCCTCGTGAAGGGAGGCTGGCTCCGCCAATCAGCAGGCTGGTTCCGGAAGCTGTTGCCATGGAAACATTTTGACTCAACCCCGGGACCCGGTGGAAGCGACACAAAGGGGAGGGGGACCCTCGTAACCACGGAAACCAGCCCCCCCCCCGCTCTGCCCGTCGCCCCGTGACCCCGGTAACCGCCCCCCCCCCCGCGCTGCCCGTCGCCCCGCGACCCCGGTAACCGCCCCCCCCGCGCTGCCCGTCGCCCCGTGACCCCGGTAACCGCCCCCCCCGCGCTGCCCGTCGCCCCGTGACCCCGGTAACCGCCCCGTGGGGGGGGGAGCCCCCATGGCGCGGCGGCGGCTGGAGCGGGCACTGCTGGAGTCGCGCGGCAGGGAGCGGGAGGAGGCGGCCCGGGGCCCCGCACAGCTCCGCATCCGGCACCAGCTGCCGCTGAGCAGCGACCCACACGGGATCTACAGCCTCCGCTTCGCGCCGGCCGGGCGGTGCCTGGCAGCCGGGTTCGGCAACGGGGCCGTGCAGGTACTGGGGGAGAAGGGGGCTATGGGCGGTACCGGGGGAGGGGAGTTGGAGGGTAATGGGGGGAATCACAGAATCTCAGGGTTGGAAGGGACCTCAGGAGGTATCTAGTCCAACCCCCTGCTCAAAGCAGGACCAATCCCCAACTAAATCATCCCAGCCAGGGCTTTGTCAAGCAGGGCCTTAAAAACCTCCAAGGAAGGGGACTCCACCACTTCCCTAGGTAACGCATTCCAGTGCTTCACCACCCTCCTAGTGAAATAGTGTTTCCTAATATCCAACCTGGACCTCCCCCACTGCAACTTGAGACCATTGCTCCTTGTTCTGTCATCTGCCATCACTGAGAACAGCCGAGCTCCATCCTCTTTGGAACCCCCCTTCAGGTAGTTGAAAGCAGCTATCAAATCCCCCCTCATCCTTCTCTTCTGGAGACTAAACAATCCCAGTTCCCTCAGCCTCTCCTCATAAGTCATGTGCTCCAGACCCCTAATCATTTTTGTTGCCCTCCGCTGGACTCTTTCCAATTTTTCCACATCCTTCTTGTAGTGTGGGGCCCAAAACTGGACACAGTATTCCAGATGAGGCCTCACCACTCGAATAAAGGGGAACGATCACGTTCCTCGATCTGCTGGCAATGCCCCTACTTATACAGCCCAAAAGGCCATTAGCCTTCTTGGCATATGGCACACTGTTGACTCATATCCAGCTTCTCGTCCACTGTGACCCCTAGGTCCTTTTCTGCAGAACTGCTACCTAGCCATTCGGTCCCTAGTCTGTAGCAGTGCATGGGATTCTTCCGTCCTAAGTGCAGGACTCTGCACTTGTCCTTGTTGAACCTCATCAGGTTTTTTTTGGCCCAATCCTCTAATTTGTCTAGGGAGGGGAGGTTGGAGGGTAACAGGGCTGTGCGGGTACCGAGGGGGGGTTATAGGGTCCCGGGGGGGATAGGAGGTTGGAGGGTAACAGGGCTGTGCAGGTACGGGGGGGAGGGGAGGTTGGAGGGTAACAATGCTGCATGAGGACCAGGAGGGGGCTGGAGGGTAACAGGGGAGAGGGGATGTTGGAGGGTAACGGGGCTGCATGGGTACTGGGAGGGGGTTGGAAGGTAGTTGGGGGAAGGGGATTTGGGCCACGTGGGTACCGGGATGGGGTTGGAGGGGGTACCGGAGGTGGATGTAACACTGTTCCTGTCGCATCATCCATCCCATTCTCAGTTTTCCCCCTCGCGCTCAGATTGTGAACGTGGCCACAGCCTCCCTGCACTCGTCCCTTTTCCGAGGACACCGTACGCGCCACGCGATCACTGCCTTGGCCTACCACCCGGGCAGACCCAGCCTGCTCCTGGCTGTGGGGGCTGATGGCATCATCTCTCTCTACAGCATGGACTCAGAGACACTGCTGGCAACAGTGACAGGTATCAGGAGACATTCCATAGGGTACCTTGTCACCATGTGCCTGGCGGGTGGGCCTTTCCCTCTTCTCTCCAAGGGAAGGGTTGCAAGGGATCTCTTCTCCAAGGAAAGGGCCAGGAGCCCTGGCCCTATGGTGTGGGGGGGTTGGTGAGCTGGGGGAATCCCTTCCTCACCTTTGTCCTTGTTGCTGGTGTAACAGCCCTTGCTGGTTGCTCTCCCCATGTCTGTCCCACCCCAGAGAAGGAGAATGAGATCAATGCCATGGATTTCTGCATGGACGGCAGCACCTATGCCACAGCTGGCAAGGACCGACATATTCGGCTCTATGACAGCCACACCAACCAGGTGAGTGGAGAGGGGCATTCCAGAAAAGGGTGCAGGCAGCACGTATGAGGGGAGGGGTGGTGCCTAGGGGAGGGCTCTATCTGGAGTGTGGGTGGGCAGCAAGGATGGGGTGTTCTGTCTTGGGGAAAAGCCATGCCTGGAGTTGGGGGGGGGGGGTGTTGCCCCTGCTCCCAGCTGTGTGTCCCAATCACCCCATGACCCAGATTCTGCTTCCCTTCCCCACAGCTGTCCCACATTCTGCAGGCTCCTGACTTCATGACTGGTGATGTGACACCAAGCAGTGGGCACTCGCGCCGCATCTTTGCCCTCCGTTTTCACCCTGGAGAGCGCCATATGTTCCTGACAGCTGGCTGGGATGACTGTGTGAAGGTCAGGCCCTGCATTATGGGTGGGTATGGATGGAGGGGTAGCAGGAGGAAAGGGAGGGGGCTGTGTCTGTGGCCTCTGGCTAATGGGGAGAGGTTCTGGATGCTACCATTGTTACCTGTCTCTTATCTGTGCCTAGATCTGGGACAAGCGGATGGCAAAGGAGGCTCAGAGAGTGATCAATGGGCCTCACATCTGTGGCCCAGGCCTCGACATCCAGGTGAGATGTGGGAGGTGACAGGGGGCATGAGTTACACCGTGTGGGCATGCAAAGTCTTGGCGAGGGCTGGTCTGTGCTGACCCTGAACCAATAGCTCTGGGACCAGGGTCACCTGCCCCCCAATACCCTATCCCCACTGGAGAAGTAACCTTTACCCACGTAGGGTAACTATGCTCTGGTACCAGCTCCTGCGTGCCCCGGGGGAGAGATACAGCCCCATATCTGAGCCTGACTCCTTTCCCCCCAGGGTAACCGTGTGCTCACTGGCTCCTGGGTGCCCCACAATGCACTTCAGCTCTGGGATCTACGGACATCCCAACTGCAGAAGAACCTCCCCTTTCCTGGGGGCCCCACGCAGGGCCAGTTCCTCTACGCAGCCCGGTTCTGTGACCAGGACATAGTGGTGGCTGGGGGCAGCGGCACCAGTGGAGCCAGTGCCATCCACACTGGCACTAACCAGGTGAGACGGTGTACCCCTGCTTGGGAGTAAAGGGGGAGTAGGCATTCCCCACTTGGGGGGTGACAGTGAGAGCTAATGGAACTGGGTTACATCTTGGGGACAGGGGGTCAATGTGAGCCAGGGAACAGGATGGGGGATGTTTGGGGCCCTGGGCGGTATGAGCCAGGTGAGGAGGGCAGGGGAGGGAGTGGTTGGAGGGGTGGGGTGAGCAAGGACAGCAGGGAGGTTGGGGAAGTGAGCAAGAATGGAGGGGTGGGGCAGAGGAAGGCCAGGGATTGGGTGGTGTGAGCCAGGGCAGCAGGGTGCTTAGTCCTGGGTGACATGCTCTTTGTCTCCAGGTGCTCGGCGAGATCCTGCTGCCCAACAAACCGGTGCAGGCTGTGGCAGTAGCACCCGGTGGGCGGGTGGTGGCTGTGGCTGGCGTGGGAGGGAATCTCCACATCGCAGACCTGCACTGAGCCCCAGCAGAGAGGGGGTGAGAAGGGGACAAACCTGGGAGTCACAATCCCCCCCATCTACAGCTCCTCTGATCTATGGCTCTCCCACATGATTCTGCCCCGCCAGGACTACGGCCCTCTGTGATGTCTGGGAACACAGGCCCCCCAGACCCTCCTTCCCAACTCCCCTGCACCCCTCTGTGAGACCTGGAGCATCCAGACCCCTGAGCACCTGCTGGCATCTAATAAACTTCCTGCACCTGAAGAGGTGACTCGTGGGGTCTGTGAATACGAAGGCCTGGCCCATGTGCTGGGAGTCACGAGGGGGGGGGGGGGGAAGCTAGCCACTTGCTGGGAATTTATGGGGGGACACTGGGATTTGTGAGGACATGTGTTTCTAAACCACTTCCTGCCACTGCTTTGTGCAGGGAGGTGGGGGCTCATCTCCAGCAGTGTTAAATTTCCCTCAGTTTGGTGAGGACACCCCCAGCACTCCCCAGTCCTGGGCTCGGCCAGCCTGTGTCCAAGCAACAGCCTCTGGAACCAGGAAACTCTGTGCAGGGAGCATCTACACTGCATCTGGGAACACGCCTCCCAGCCTGGGTAGGCAGACTTGTGCTAATGTGCTAAAAAGAACTGTGGGGACATCGCTGAAGGCTCATATTAGACAGCCAATGACTACACCGCTGTTTTTAGCTCACTGTCAGCTGCAATGTATCCTCGGAGGAGAGACAGCCTCCACCCTCATCCTCCCCCTCCACCCGCTGCAGGGACAGCCTCCGCGCGCACACACACACACACACACACACACCCCTCTGCAGGGACAGCCTCCGCCCTCACACACACACACACACACACACACACACACACACACACACACACCCCTGCAGGGACAGCCTCTGCCCTCACACACACACACCCCTGCAGGGACAGCCTCTGCCCTCACACACACACACACACACACACACCCCTGCAGGGACAGCCTCCGCCCTCACACACACACACACACACACACACCCCTGCAGGGACAGCCTCCGCCCTCACACACACACACACACACACACACCCCTGCAGGGACAGCCTCTGCCCTCACACACACACACCCCTGCAGGGACAGCCTCCGCCCTCACACACACACACACACACACACACACACCCCTGCAGGGACAGCCTCCGCCCTCACACACACACACACACACACACACACACACACACACACACACACACACCCCTCTGCAGGGACAGCCTCTGCCCTCACACACACACACCCCTGCAGGGACAGCCTCCGCCCTCACACACACACACACACACACACACACACACACACACACACACACACACCCCTCTGCAGGGACAGCCTCCGCCCTCACACACACACACACCCCTGCAGGGACAGCCTCTGCCCTCACACACCCACACACACACACACACCCCTGCAGGGACAGCCTCCGCCCTCACAAACACACACACACCCCTGCAGGGACAGCCTCTGCCCTCACACACCCACACACACACACACACCCCTGCAGCTACAGCCTCTGCCCTCACACACCCACACACCCCTGCAGGGACAGCCTCCGCCCTCACACACACACACACCCCTGCAGGGACAGCCTCCGCCCTCACACACACACACACCCCTGCAGGGACAGCCTCTGCCCTCACACACCCACACACACACACACACCCCTGCAGGGACAGCCTCCGCCCTCACAAACACACACACACACACACACACACCCCTGCAGCGACAGCCTCTGCCCTCACACACCCACACACCCCTGCAGGGAGAGCCTCCACCCTCACACACACCCCTGCAGGGACAGCCTCCGGCCGGGGGGAGTGAGTGAGGAGAATGGGGATGGAACAGGGTGGGGGCAGGCACGCTAGGTGGGAAGGAGCAGCAGTGCAGTCATGAGACCTCCTCAGTGCTGCCAGCTCCCAGTTTCCTCCTCACAGTGATGTGATTTTTGGCCTCTGTTGCAGTCGGTTTCCTGATGATGCAAGAAACTCTCCAGCCTTTCTGGGAATTTCAGCCTGGCACACGGGAAGACCCTTCTGGTTGGCTGCCTTTCCACCTCCTGGGGACGAGCAGCCAATCAAGGCTGCTGCAAAGGCAGCTGGAGCTCCTCCCCTCCTCTCCAGAGCTGTGTCTGGGTGATGGAGGGGCAGGGGGAGCAGCCAACAACATCCTTGCAGGAGGGGAAGGAATGAAAAGAGTCCCCCTCCCTCCCCCATCCTTGCAGCTGGGAAGGGTGAAGAGGAGCGGCCTGGGAGAGGGTGTGAAGAACCCCTGGTACTAGAGGAGGAGCAGAGGTTGGGGTTGGAGAGCACAGAATTAATGCATGAGAATGGGGGAGAAGCTCTGGAGACACCTCTGAGTCCCATCCCTCCCTCCCCCCCCCCCCCCCCCAGCAGCAGACCCACCTTTCACTGGAACCTGCCCAGAAAGGCAGGAGCTGTGCACTGCAGCTGCTGAGCGTGAACAGCAGGAGTAGTGCAGAGGGAGGAGATGTCTGCGGGCTCTGGCACCGGAAATCCCCGTGGGTTACAGCTGCAGCGATGCTAACCCCCTGGGCACAGCCAGAGCTGCTGCTTCACCAAGACAAGCTGTGGGGGGGATCTCCACCAAGGCTGGGGAAATGAAGCAGTAAGACTGGTGCCATCAGGATCGGGGCAGGAGACATTGCCTGGATCCAGTCTGGAGCAGCTGCAACCAGCGTGGGCATCTGCCCTGAATCCAGAGTCACTCCAGTCTGGGATCAAGGATCTTTCACCGTAGGAGAAAATCGTGTTTCCCGCCCATGGGCTCCTCCTGCTGTAACTGCAGTGACTTTTCAGGTGAGTGCGGGGTTGCTGTGCCGAGTGGAGAGGCTCAAACATCCGCCCAGTTTGGTGTTTGTAAAGGTAAATTGGGCCATCTCTGTGCTTCAGCGTGATGCGGGGAGGGGCAGCATGTGGGGGAACATCCCCACTTTGGATGTGACGTTTGCCAGAGCCTTCGCTGTTCATAGTGTGATGGCAGAATCCCCAGGGAGCCCTGACAGCTCAGCCAGGGACTATGGAATGAGCTGCCTGGGAGCCATGCTTACCCCTCTGGTGTAGCGCCAGAGCCGGTGGGGCAGGGCTCTCTCCAGACAGTGTGGGCCCAGTGCTCCCAGCAGCCCTTCTGTTTTGCAGGTCTGGGGCATGTGCAAGGCACTGGTGCCATGTGGGGGCTTGTCGGGGCACTGGTCCTGTCACACCTGGTATCCCTGTTGTGGAATATTGTCTGCTGCGTGAGGCACACGGCACACAGAGGTAGGTGCTGCAGGGAGGGAACAGTCTGTTCAGAGCACAGGGGCACAGTTCCTCCCCCCCTTAACTATAACCCCTATGTGGGGCTCCTGTCCCCTGCTCCTCTGCCTCCCAGACTGTCTTGGTGCACAGGGGGTACTGGCTCCTGGGTCCCCCTCCCCATATATCTCCAGAAGGGGCTACTGCCTCCAGTCCCCTCTCCCCCTCTGCCTGTTTTGTGTCTTGCTGCAGAGGGCACCCTTTATCCCCCTCACTCCATGTCCCAGCCCCAACTCCTCCCTCTCCCCATCTCACTCCATAGGGAGCCCAGCTCCCCTTCTCCATGGCTCCCAGCCTGTCTCATGCCAGGCTCCCCCACCCAGAATCCCATCCCTCACTGACTCCCTCTCCTCCCATGTCCCTGCCTGCCACACCCAACTGGCACCACCAGCATCCCAGAGATCTGTCCTCCCCCCACCCCCGTTACAGCCTGTGGGGCTGATCTTTTTCTTTCTCTCTCTGTCTCTCCCACCCTGCCTGCACAGATGAGTCCAGGAAGCTCTTGCCTCTGTTCAGCAGAAGGTGAGTCCAACAGAGGAAACAGCAGGAGCAAGGAGTCACTGCATTGTCCAAGCATCACCACTGAGGTCAGGGGAGGGGGGCAGCTTTGTCAGCCAGCGAGATGGAACAGAGGCAGAAAGAAGGGGGGAATGTCACAGGGAATCGGAACCAAGGACTAGAACCCAGGAGTCCTGACTGCCAGGCCTCCCCTCCTGCTCTCAACCCCTAGGTCCCACTCCCCTGCCAGAGCTGGCCCAGAAATCAGGGGTTCTGATTCCCCATCCTGCACATCACTACCCACTCAGCTCGCTCTGGCTGGACGGGCCCCTGGTTTGAATTAAGGGGATTGTTACAGACTGAGACCACATGAGCATTTTTTCCCTCTCTGAGTGTGTACCACCACCGCCACCTTTCCCCATCCTCCTCTTCCTCTGCCAGTCCCCTGCGCGTTCACCTTTGACCCTGGCTCTGAGCCATTTACTGGATTTTTGGTTTCCATCCCAGTGTGAAGCATGTGACTGAGGAGATTCCAGTCTATGGAAACATCAGTTACCTGCAGACAGGTGAGTAGCACCCGGGCCCCTCACAGGATCAGGCCCCATTGTGCTGAGGATGCCCGGTCTCTGCCCTGAATAAAAGAGCACACGTGTGCACTCACACACACAGTGTGTGTGGAGGGGCGATAATTCTGTCACCTGTTCTATGACATTACTGGTCGAGTCCCCAGCTGGCAGCAGGCATGTCAGCATCATCAATGCTGATTTGCATCTGCTGGGAGCCTGGCTCTTGGCTCTAAGAAGGGCCATTCATGGTCTGGTTTCTGAAGCAGCTTTGTCCATATATGCAAGGAGGCAGCAGCCCCCCTCCGTCCCCCCCCATCCTGAGGTCCCTGCAAGTCTCAGGCTTTGTTAAGACAGCCAGATGCTGCCTGTGAATGGGGGCTCCAGCTGCTCAGTACCTCTGCAAACTGGAGCCAACTTCTATCTCTGAGCTGATCCTGGACTCTCAGCATCAGCAGCAACCTTCCCTCTCCCTCTGTCGACAGGGCAAAGTTCTGGGTTTGAAAGCTCAGTGGTGCCAGAGTCCCAGGAAGAGCAGGAATCCAGCCCCAAGGTGAGCAGAGCTCTTGGTACATCTGTGGCCAAAACATCTGTAGCCACAGAAGCCGCAGCAGTCAGCTGGGGAGTTGATGGTGCAGGGGCTGTCCCCACTGACTGACTGACCTGTGGCATTAGAAATTGGGCAGGGTTAAGGTGTGGGTGGGGAAGCACAGGGCTGGGATATCAGGGGGCTGCAGGTTGTGATTGAGGGGTGCTGGTGGGGATGGGAGAGAGCCCAGGCTTGGAATAGCAGGGGACTGCAGGTCCAGATTGAGGGGCACCAGCAGAGTTGTGAACGGGGTGGGAGAGCTGGGGGCTCTGTAGTTGCGATTGTTACATTCATGTGTTCAGGGGCTGTGTGCGGAGATTAACTGCTTGCAAAGTGGCAGGAAGTGGTGAGTTATCAGCCCTGAGCATCTCTGTGCTGAGCCCATCTCCTCTCCTCGACCTACTTTCTGCCATTGACTGCTGGCTGCTCCGTGTTTGCCTCCAGCGAGCAGCGGGACCACCAGGCATGGAACTGGGGTGCAGTTTGCAGATGGTGGGGGTTAGCTCTGATGGACAGAGCAGCCAGCACAGAGCGGGAAGGGGACGCATGAGTGAGACTGAACACCCACCATTACCTCAGAGCCCTGTTGTCACAGACACTTTGGGGCTGATGGGAGCAGGATCTGTTGAGCTGAGCTGAGGCCCTAGCTGCATTTGTGGTCTCCTAGTAGGGCAGGCTATGCGGTGAGGGGGGCTGAGGCATCCTCTCTGCAAGGAGAGGGCTGAATAGCACACTGGGGAAGGCTAAAGCCCCAGGGAACAAGCTGTGGCGCACAATTCCCCAGGCACAGATGGTAGAGGGGACTCCGGGTATTTCCCTGCTCTGGAGATAAGCTGGTCCCTGAGTGTCGGGGGGCAGTTAGTGCCCTTCCTGCAGCCCATGAACCCCATAGCATGGGGGTGATGCTCTTCCTGAGAGGGAACAAAGGGACCCTCCCGCTAGTCAGGGGGTGCTCCGCTCCACCCTCCCCAGCAGGAGCAAAACCCATCCCACAGGGAATTTGTTGGTTACAAGAGAGGGTGGGAGTTAGTGCTGCCAGTGGCATCCTAAGCAGCCAGAGGCCTCCACCCAACCCTAGGGCACATGCCACCCTCCCCCCGACACCTCTGCTCTGTCCCCAGAAGCCTACGTGCTACGCCAACCTCAAGATGCTGAAACCCCAAGGCCGGCAGCTGCCAGAATCATCAGTGGGGGGTGCTGAGATCCAGTACACAGATGTGGTGGTGACGGGGCCCAGGCGGTCAGAGCCAGAGATTTGGGGCGGGGGGCCCCTGAAGGGCAGAGAGGCTACTCGGCCGCAGTCAGAGCTTTACGCGTCTGTGCACGCAGACAGGTACACAGCGAAGTTTGAGAACCAAGACTACGCGAACAACCATGCGGTTCCCAGCTGAAGGGTGGGGGGCTAACGGGGTTCTGTGTGCATGATCCATAGCAATAAATACAAGCTTCACTAATGGCTCCAGTGTCTCACGGGCTGCTGAGGATACAGAAATGCCCCTGTTCCAGCAATGCCACTGCCCCAGCCTGGGGCTATGTTCTCGTCCTGCCATGCCTACTTCTTCCTCAAGGAGCAAGATTCCCCAGCCCCGCTCAATAATGCACAGTTCTCCTGCCAGGGAAGGTGATGGGGATTGATACTTCTTGTACATGGGGGCAGGGGCGTATATAGTTATTAGTACTGTTGGGGCGGGTGGGGGGTAGTGCCAGTCACCACCTACCCTGCCACATTCCTGAGCTTGGTCTTCCCGTCATGCCAGGTACTAACATACCCCCCACCCTACAAAACAGAGAGGGGGGTTCCCCACGGAAGGCATGCTCTATGCAGGCCCCCACCCCAGTGCAATGAGAGATGGGCCCTGCCCCAAGCAGCTGGCATTTGATACTGGAAGAGCTGTGGGTGCCCTGTGTGCACCTCAGGCTGGGCTCTTGCATAGTGGGGGTCTGAGCCAGTGTGAGTGGAGGGGATGCAGAGGTGATGTAGGTAAGGCATGGGGGGGAGGCCAGGGTAAGGGCGGCTGCTCCCAGAGCCCTGCAGCCAGAGACGTGTAGTCTGGGGCATGGCCCCAACGGGGGCAGCAGACACCAGTCACAGCCCCCTCCCCAGGGCAGCAGCCTGGCGGATGCTGGCAGGTTTCACAGCCCGGCAGGCAGCTACTGTGGGGAACTGTCTCGGCTTCTGCACTGGCCCGGTGGGATCCGAGTCCCCGTTCCCCTGCCCCGCCCCCCGCACAGACTCTGCCCCCCCCAGCACGCGCGGAGTGTAACTCCAAGTGAGGAGTATCAGAGGGGTAGCCGTGTTAGTCTGAATCTGTAAAAAGCAACAGAGGGTCCTGTGGCACCTTTGAGACTAACAGAAGTACTGGGAGCATAAGCTTTCGTGGGTAAGAACCTCACTTGCATCTGAAGAAGTGAGGTTCTTACCCACGAAAGCTTATGCTCCCAGTACTTCTGTTAGTCTCCAAGTGAGGGCAGCGGCTTCAGCAGATGTTACTGAGCATGCTCAGCCCGTGCGCAGCTGCACCACCCCCGGTAAACGCGCCTGGGCACCGGTAACAACCCGACCCGGGTACACAGCCGCGGGGGAGGGGGGGTCAGGCTGACCCTGGGGCCCTCCCGGCGCTGGGCCCCACAGGACGGAAGTGCCCGGGGCAGGCTGGTAGGTGTAGTTCCTGACTCTCCTCGGACCGGACGTGACGTTAGCGTCTGCCACAGCGACGGGCGCTCCCGTCGCTCAGGAGGCGGAAGTGCCCCGCCCCGCTTTCCGGGGCACGCTGGGAAGCGTAGTTCTCTCACGCACGCCCGGCCCAGCTACGGCCACCCCCGCACACACCAACTGCCCCCCCCCCGCACACACCAACTTCCCCCCCCCACAGTCCCAGCCTTCGGCCCCCCCCCGCACACACCAACTTCCCCCCCCCACAGTCCCCAGCTACGGCCCCTCCCCGCACACACCAACTGCCCCCCCCCACAGTCCCAGCTACGCCCCCCCCCCCGCACACACCAACTCCCCCCATAGTCCTAGCTACTGCCCCACGCACACACCAACTGCCCCCCCACAGTCCCAGCTACGCCCCCCCGCACACACCAACTCCCCCCCCCCCCGTCCCAGCTACGCCCCCCCCCCCGCACACACCAACTCCCCCCCCAGTCCCAGCTACGGCCCCTCCCCGCACACACCAACTGCCCCCCCGCACACACCAACTCCCCCCATAGTCCTAGCTACTGCCCCACGCACACACCAACTGCCCCCCACAGTCCCAGCTACGCCCCCCCCGCACACACCAACTCCCCCCCCCCAGTCCCAGCTACGCCCCCTCCCCGCACACACCAACTCCCCCCATAGTCCTAGCTACTGCCCCACGCACACACCAACTGTCCCCACACACACACCAACTGCCCCCCCACAGTCCCAGCTACGCCCCCCCCGCACACACCAACTGCCCCCCCGCACACACCAACTCCCCCCCCCAGTCCCAGCTACGCCCCCCCCCGCACACACCACTGTCCCCACACACACACCAACTCCCCCCCCAGTCCCAGCTACGGCCCCCCACCGCACACACCAACTGCCCCCCCGCACACACCAACTGCCCCCCCGCACACACCAACTCCCCCCGTAGTCCCAGCTACTGCCCCACACACACACCAACTGTCCCCGCACAGTCCCAGCTACGGCCCCCCGCACACACCAACTGCCTCACGCAGCCCCAGCTACGGCCCCCCCCCGCACACACCAACTCCCCCCCACAGTCCCAGCTACGGCCCCCCGCACACACCAACTGCCTCACGCAGCTCCCCGCCCAGTGCCAGGGGGACTTTCCCCTCCATCCCCCCCACCCTCACTCACCCTTTTTGCGGATACAGACTAACTCGGCTGCTACTCTGAAACCTCTGAAAGCAGCTCCCCGAAGGGTGCCCGGTGACTCTCTGTTTAATGAGCTGCCTAGAGAATCCCATCAAACTCTCCACTTTTCTCACCTATTTAGTATCAATATAAAATCCCTTCAGATCTTGGTGGTTTTCTGTCATATTAAATATTTTTGATCTATTTCCTCCCCAATTCTCAAAGATAGATATAAAATATCCAGTGTGCATTCCTGTAGTAGCCATGGTGGTCCCAGGATATTACAGGGTGCCCCTTTGATTTATATACAAATGTTTGATATTATTCTCCAAACCGTTCCTTATGAATCCTTACATGTTAGCTTTTTTGAGCAGTGGCTGTGCATTGAGTGGAGGTTTTTAATGAAGCTGTCTACAGCAACATGCAGGTCACTTGAGTTGATAGTTAATTTACAACCCAGTGAGTAAGGTATATGAGGAGCTCCAATTTCCCCCTCCAATGTGCAGTGCTTTGCATTTAGAGAGAGGGTAGGTTAGGTAATGCCTTTTACAGGACCAGCTTCTGTGGGTGAGAGAGCCAAGCTTCTAAGCTATGCAGAGCTCTTCAGGAGAATATCCTAAACCATTCTAAAATTTTGCCCTCCTTTTTCTCTAGTTATCTTTTACTAATTTAATATTCCCTGAGATTTTCCCCGTCTCTCTAATTATAATATTAACATAAAATCCCCTCAGATTTTGACTTTTTCTCAAATTCTTGAATAGTGATAGCAAATCCTTGCAGATGTTGCCCCTTTTTGAATAACAATATGAAATTCACTCAGATTTTACCTCTGTGCCTACTATTGACTGTTGATATATAATCCCTCACAATTTTACACTTTCCTCTCTAGTTTATGAAAGTTGATTCAAAATTCTTCAGATTTTTCTCTCTTTAATGACTGAACATTGATATCAGATGCCAGATTTTTGCCTTTTTCCAGGCGCGTGTAGATCACCGTGGGCATTTCACTGACATCAACGTGGGGTGGTCTGAGAAGGTGCATGACGCACGCATCTTCAGGAACATGGGCCTGTACAGAAAGATACAAGCGGGGACTTTCTTTCCAAATCAGAAGATTACAGTGGGGGATGTTGAAATGCCCATAGTGATCCTGGGAGACCCTGAGTACCCCTTACAGCCGTGGCTCATGAAACCTTGCACAGGACACCTGGACGGCAGTAAGGAGTGGTTCAACAATACAATGCTGAGTAGGTGCCGGATGACAGTTGAATGTGCCTTTGGTGATGCCTTTATGGCTGGTTAGACCTTAATGAGGATAATAGTCCCATGGTCATAGCCGCGTGCTGTATGTTGCATAATCTCTGTGATGCTAAGGGTGAAAGGTTTGCTCAGGGGTGGAGTGCTGAGGCAGACAGCTTGCCTGCTGATTTTGAGCAGCCAGATACCAAGGCTATCAGAGGAGCCCAGAGGGGCCAATTCGAATCAGGGAGGCTTTGAGGCAACACTTTGAAAATGAGAACCAGTAATGTATAATCTCTGTGATTAGTGCTGCAATGTTACATTACATGCAGTTTTCCTAGGAAGCAATGGTGACATTTGGGGCCTTACATTCCAGTAAGCAAATTATTAAAATGCCTGTGTATGTATTGGTAGTGCCTGCAATCTCAATTTGTAGGCAACAAATAAAGATGTTACCATTTGAAAACTTTGCTTTTATTGCACAAGAAACAGCACACTCAAGCGCACACAGATAATTGGTGGGAAAGGAGGAACCAGGGAAGGGCAGACTTTCACAGCTGTGTGTAGGTCCAGCTGTCATTGTGAAAGCTGTCCCAAGGTGGTGGAGTGAATGGGAATGTGCAGGCGGAGTTTGGGGGTGAGGGGGGGTCATGGAAATGAGTCTAAATGTGCTGCAGAGGAGGGCGCGCGGATCTGCTCAGTCTGCAGCACTATTAACGACTCTGCAGCATCTGCATTTGCTCCTCCATTACTTTAATCATCCGCTCAGTTGCGTCCTTAACAAACTCCTGATTCTCTTTTCTGTCCTGCCATTCGGCTTCCCAACCCTCCTGGCGCTCCCTTTTCTCTGCATTGGAGCAGTGCAGTACCTCCTGGAACATGTCTTCTTTGCTGTGCCTCGGGCGCTTTCTTACCTGGCAGAGACGCTCAACTGGGCTGTGTGGGGCGTTCCCCACATCTGCCAAAGCACAGGGGACAATGCACAGAAGCGGGATTGTTAAATTCACACACAACATTGAAACATTTCAGTTAAATACATCTTTTGCAACATTGCCATCACTTTCTCACTGACCCTTGCCAAGCACACATCTCTGCGAACACCCAAAGCATGATGAGTGGTGGTGGGGTGGTGGTGGTGGGCTCCACCTAGGGAAAAGAGCGCACACACTTTGCAAGGGTCATGGTGCAGCATACTAGGGGAAAAGTTCTAAAATTCCCTCACACTTTTCCATAGGCGGGGCCATTCTAGCAGATATCTCACTGCGAAAGGTAAGCAGGGAAACAAGGGCACATCCACTCCACGCTTGTGGCTTCTGCCCTGCTCCCTATGCTGATCGCCTGTGTGCCACTTTGGTTCCTGCACAAGTGATTGCCGAATGGCGCGGGAAAGTATCCTACCATGGAGGGAGGAACAAAGCTGCTCTGCCACGGAACCATCCGCAGAGGATTGTCGAGTACCTCCAGGAACCTTTCCTGGAGCTCTCTCTGGCGGATTCCCATGAGATCTCGGCATGAATCAACACCCTGTTCTGCCGTCCTGATTAGCGACACAGGAAAACGTCCACCTCACAGAAACACAGCCAGCCTCCCACATTTCTATACCCTGAACCCACCTCCACACAACACAAGTCACAGCCACTTACCAGGCGTCTCATCTCCTGCCTTCTTGCTCCCCGGACAGCGACTGCTGAGACTGGCTAGACACCTCTGGAGTGGAGAACAGTTCCTGGTTGCCTGCCCCACTGGGTAACTCCACCAGGAGCGGCACAACCTCATCTAACTCAACCTCTTCATCAATAACTTCATGCTCCAGGTTAGGGCCTCTTTCCGCTGCCTCCAGGCCCGCCAAAGCATCCGTGGTGGTGGTAGTGAGGTTGCCACCGACAATAGTGTCCAGCTCCTCATAGAACTGGCAAGTCTTAGGTGAAGCACTGGAGCAATGGTTTGCCTCCCTTGCCTTATAGTACGCCTGCCTCGGTTCCTTTATCTTCACTCTGCACTGCAGCGTGTCCCGATCATAGCCCTTTTCACACAAGTCTCGAGAAATCTGCCCGTAGGTATCCCAATTCCTACGGCTCGAGCACAGCTGGGACTGTACAGCCTCCTCTCCCCATATACTGATCAGATCCAACAGCTCTGCAGTGGTCCAAGTGGGCAAGCATTTGGTGCAAGAATTCACCATGGGATGAGACCTCTCCAGGCCGAGCCAGAAGGAAATGGAATTTCAAAAATTCCCAGGGCTTCTAAGGGGAAGGGGCAGATGGTTGTTTACCTGGCTGCAGGGCAGTGGAGTTCAAACTGCTGACCAGAGTGGTCATGAAGGGCATTGTGGGACACCTCCTGGAGGCCAATTAAAGTGTGAAATCATGCATGGTGTCTACACTGGCACTTTGTCGAGAAAAAAGACGTATTTCTCTCATTGGGGTGGTTGTATTTTGTCACCGAAACCGGGTATTTTTCCAGACAAAAGTTGCATCACAGTTTGTACACATGCACTGTTTTGGTCGACAAAAGGCAGTTTTGGTAGTGTCGATCTTAGTTATATCCAGAACCCACACTGGCTTTGATAATTATTCATGTCCCCAGTAATAATACTTTCAAGGAAGCTCCAAATTATTAATAAATTGTTAATACTATATAGTTCAACTTGAACTTGCTTTCAAGCAATAATCAAAGCTCTCTAATGTTTATAAATTTCAAAAGTAATTAAAAAGCTTGTCTAACAATTGTGTAACCGTATAAAGTATTTTTCTCTTTAGACAAGGTTAAACATGTTTCTTTAGGAAAATGACTGAAGCTGGTCATTGCAGTGCTATATTTGCTGACTGTCCATTTACCGTGCACAACAGAATTGCTTTGTTACTGTTGGGCCCATCCTTGCAGGTGGTTCTATGTGGAAGTGCTGTTACCCACAGGTAGGATCAGGCCCATAGCTGGAAAAACTAAGGTTCATGTGAGACAAGTTTAGCTTTCCTCCCCAGGTGGGGAGGGCGAATAAGAATCAAGGTGATTGTGTGATTAACTCAGAAGAGACCTGGGGAAATAAGGGAGGAGGGGCCAGGTGCCTGGGGAAGGGAGCTCAGGTGGGAGCCTAACTTCATCTAAGCGAGGCTCAGGAAGGGCAGGTGCTGAGCAGTGGTAGCTGGAGGGAGGAGGTAGCTGCAGGTGTGACTGGATCTTGGAGGGAGGAAAGGAACAGACCCCATCTCAGAGAAGGAGAGCTGTGGGGCTGCAGGTCCCAGAGAGAGAGACTGACCTGAACCCAGCTCTGGGACAGAGGGCTGGGGACTCTAGGCTCAAGGAGAGAGGCATGTGTTTGAATTCTGCAGGAAAGACAGACACTCGGAGCTGAGAGTCTGTGCTCAGCTTGGAACTGAGGTGCACATTTTATTAAAATGGATCCCAGAAGGGGAATGGGTTGATTATCTGGCTTATGTGGACTTGTTAAAGGGCCCTGAGCAGAAAGGGAAACTGAGGCAGGGCTCTGCAAACCCACCCCATGTCATAAGAGTGTGCTTGGGAGGCCACTAACCCTGCTACAGGCTGGGTTTCTAGGGCAAGGATCCTGATCAGCTGTGGCTGCAGGGGGGAGGTAACTTCCCCAGGGGTGGGTGGGAGCAGTGTTCCTGCTATTTTTTTCCATCCATGTGCAGAATTAATTTGATGTGCACCATATCAAAGTACTGTGCAGATATGTGCCACCAGCAGAACACCAAAAAACCTAGATGTAATATATATTTTAAGAAGGTTACCATAGGGATAATTACTCCAGCCAGGACAGGTTAGGCATTTTAGAACTCACTACTGAAAGAATTAAATTTAACCATAAGAGTGAAATAAAAATTATGAAATGCACAGACCAGTCAAAAAAGTAAACTAACACACTTTGAAAGAAGTATCAAAAAGTAACAACAATACACGTATGTGTTGGGAGGTGAGTGTGAAACACTGTGTGTGTGTGACAGAGACACACCGTGTGCATGTGTGAGAGACAGAGAGACGTGTATTGCCCCTTTAAGTATGCTGCCCCCCCACTTGAAGTACGCTGCCCTTTTAAGTAGATCAGCACGTTCAGCCACAGCAGCAGCTGCCAGCAAGCGCCCTCTGTCCGGAGCCTGTCGTGTGCCCCCAGCCCCGCTCTGCAGGGATGGGGACAGGGATGGGGGGAGGCAGACACCTGACATCAGCACTGCCCTGTCCCCCAGCTCTGCACACCAAGCAGGAGGCTCCCGGGCGCAGCTCCAAGGCAGAGGGCAGGAGCAGCCCACGGCAGTGGGGGGAGGGACACCTGAAGTGCGCAGCACTTGATACCCTGATGAGCGGCTGCCCAACCGCGCAACTTAGAGGGAACTTAGGGTGGGAGGGTGGCTGATCCCCAGGACAGATCATAATGTGTCTTCCCCAGGAGAGGGCAGGATCCAGGAAAGTGTCCACAGGCTCTGAGTTTATTTCCTCCTCTGCCTCTTCCCTGGTGTGTTGGCCAACACACACTCTCCTTCCCAGGCCTTCTACTGTCTCCCTTCATAGGAATGGGCAGGGGTGCTACGTGTGCATCCAACAGGCTTGGTCTCAAGAGCCTGCAAGACAGGGGGATGGGGTGCGGTGGGAGAGACTCATGCTCGGTACAGGATGTTATTGTGGTCAGGGAAGCGGGTGTGACCAGCCTATTGACCCATAGGTGCTGAATCCCTCTCTCTTCATCCAGTGGGGGTGATGCAGAGCGGATGGGAGAGGGAGGCAGGAAGGGTGAGATCTCACACACCAATAGAGCCTTGGGCAGTGATGGCTCTTTCTTGGGTTCGTTGTTGAGTTTGCAGAGGACGCCTTCAGGCAGTGGAGCAGCCCCAGCCAGAGGAGGAGGCTCTGGAAGAAGTGGACCTGGGCAGTCTAGACATTGCACTTAGCCCTCGAGGAGCCCTCAAGTCCTCTCTGGTGGTGCCAGTGATGGAAGGGGAGCAGGTGTCAATTTGTCTGAAATTCTCTCTGTCACAGAGTGTGGGGGGACACAAGGCCCTGCACCCCCGGCTTCCTGCGATTCACCATGACTCTCAGCCAGCCAGTAAAGCAGAAGGTTTATTTAGACGACAGGAACACAGTCCAAGACTGGTCTTGCAGGCACAGACAACAGGATCCGCCCCCAGTTAGGTCCATCTTGGGGTCCCAGGGCACCACAGCCCCCTTGGGAGGTCAGAGCCCTGTCTGCCTCCCAGCCATTCCACCAGCCAGCTCCCGAAACTCTCTCTCCAGCCTTTGTTCAGTTTCCCGGGCAAAGGTGTCACCTGGCCTCTAACCCCTTCCTGGGTTCTCACGTTACATGCTCAGGTATTCGCCTTCGGGCAGTCTCCCATCCCCCAACGCAGACCATCCTAGCCAAACTCCCCTGCCTTCCCAGCCAACACTCCCAACTCAGCATTCAAAGACCACATTAAGAACAGTCCCAGTTCGTCACATCTCTCCCCCTTCGAGACCGAACTGAGCGGGGTCACTTCAGCCAGTGACCCGGGGAAGTTCGAACCTATCCCCGTTCCCATGGATGCCCCAGCATCCCTCCCATTCCTTGGTGAGAATTACACCAGGCCCTTCCAGTTTCATGCCCCCCTTAGGTCGGGTGTGCTCGATGGCACTCGTAGTTCGCATGTGGGAAGGTTTATGCGGCCTGTGCCCTTTTCCCACCCCAATACCCCTGGGGTTCCAACTGGGCTGGGGTCTTCTCCCAGCATTCCAGTCGGGAGGTCTGTGCTTCGGGCTCTCTTGGTTCAGAGCCCCCCTTTTAACCTTGGCCACCCTCTGGAAAGGCTCCTCTATGCTGGGCAAGGGTCCTAAAGCTGTTTTCCCCTTGTCCCAGGCCTTCCTCCCCCTCTGACGGGGTCACAGGATCGGCAGTACTGTCGGACAGTAGTAAAGACCCCAGGCCAGTAAAAGCTCCGTAGCAGCCTCTGCTGGGTACGCCAGGTTCCCTGGTGCCCTGAGAGGGGAATGTAATGGGTCCGGTACAGCAGCTGGCGGCGATACTTCTGGGGTACCACCAGCTGCCTCCTGATCCCCCCGACTCCATTTTCCCTGGGGGAGCCCATTCTCGGTACAGGAACCCCCTTCTCCCACAGGAACCTTTTCCGGCCACCTCTCCCCATGGTCTGTACCGCACTGAGGTCGGCCAGGTCCCTTATCTTCCGCAAGGAGGGATCTCTCTGCAACTCGGCCTGGAACTCAGCAGCTGGGACAGGGATGGCCACCTGTTCTCTCTCGCTGGCTGGGTCTGAAGCCGCAGCCTCCCTGAGCCGTGTCCCTGGGTGTTCCCTCCCCATCAAGTTAGGGTCCTGCGCCTCGGGCAAGGCACCCTCCCCGTTGTCAGGGCCAGTGGCGGATTAATAATTTTGCCACCCCTAGGCCGGGAAATAATTGCTGCCCTGGCCCCGCCCCGACTCCGCCCCTTTCCTGCCCCCTTTCCAACCCCCTCCCCAAAGTCCCCGCCCCCAACTCCACCCCCTCCCTTCCCCTATTGGATCCCTTCCCCAAATCCCCGCCCCGGCCCTGCCTCTTCCCCCCAGCGCGTGGCGTTTCCCCTCCTCCCCCCTCTCCCTGCCCCGCGAAACAGCTGTTTCGCGGCGCAAGCACTGGGACGGGAGAGAAACAGGACCCGCCGGCGTGCTTGCAGAGGAGGCAGAGGTGAGCTGGAGCAGGGGGGCAGGGCGCAGAGGGGAGCTTCCGCCCCTGCAAATTTGCCGGCCTAGGCAATAATACGGCACTGGTCAGGACGCAGTGCCCCTCGCCGGCTCTGACTACGGGTCACAACCAGGATACCCTGGGGGTTGCTTGGCCAGTCCTCCAGGTCCCCCCCCATCAACACCTCAGTGGGCAAATATGGGTGTATCCCCGCGTCCTTGGGGCCCTCCTTGGCCCCCCCACCTCAGGCGTACCCTCGCCACAGGCACTTTGACTGGGGTCCCGCCCACCCCTGTCAGGGTCAGGTAGGTGTTGGGCACCACCTGATCTGGGGCCACCACCTCGGGCCGGGCCAGCATCACCTCTGTGCCCGTATCCCAGTATTCATTGACCTTCCTCCCATCCACCTCCAGGGGAACAAGGTCCTCTCTCCGGAGGGACAGCCCTGCGCCCACCCTATAAACCAAAAACCCTGAGTCTGGAGCATCCAACCCCCCAGAGGAGCTGGCCCAGGGCCTCCTCTCTCCTGAGCCGTTGAGAAGCTGTCAGCCCCCCTTGCCTGGGCCGTCTTCCCCTCGTCCGGCTGGGTCTCTACCCAGTCAACCCTCTGCGGGTTGGGTCTGCTCAGTCTGTCCCTGAGCCTGAGGCACTGGGCCCGTATGTGGCTTCTTTGGCCACAGTGATAGCAGCCCATGTCCCGTGGGTCCCCTCGAGCGGGTCGGATGGACCTGACGCTGGATGTTCCCCTTTGGTGGGGGTTCTCCATATTTCCCCGCTGGGAGGTCCCATGATGTCTCTCTCTCTGTGTTGTGGTGGGACTGGTCCTTTGGGACTCCTCCCTGTTATCCCCTGACCAGCTCTTTACAAACTCATCGGCCAGCTGGCCTGCATGTTGCGGGTTCTCTGGCTTTTTGTCCCTCAACCACAGCCTCAGGTCGGATGGGCATTGCTCATACAGTTGCTCCAGTACCAGCAGTATAACCAGGTCCTCCTTCATCTGGGCCCCATCTGCCCACTTGCTGGCGTATCCCTCCAGGTGGACGGCTAGTTGCAGATATGAGATCTCAGAGATTTTATCCTGACTCCGCAACCTTTCCCGGTACATCTCAGGAGTCAGCCCAAACTCACGTAGCAGGGCCTTTTTGAATAGTTCGTAGTCCCCTTTCTCTGCCTCTTCCAGTTGGCGGTACAATGCCACGGCTTTGGGGTCCAGTAAGGGGGTGAGAACCTGGAGTCTGTACGCAGTATGAACCTGGTGCAGCTCGCAGAGGCATCCGTCTCAAAGGCATCCAGGAAGTCATCCATGTCCTCCCCCTCCTTACGTGTGGCCAGGATGCACTTATCAAAGCTCCGTGCAGTCCTGGGTCCCCCCTCACTCACCGCAGCCGGGGGCTCGCTGCCCCTCAGCCTGGCCAGTTCCAGTTCATGATGCCTCTGTCTCTCTTCATGCTGCCTCTGTTTCTCTTTCTCCTCCCGTTCATGCTGTCTCTGTTGTTCACGATCCTCCAGCTCTCTCCGTTTTAGCTCTTTCTCCCATTCCAGCCGCTTCCGCTCCACGGATGCCGCGAGTCGCTGGGAGGATCCCCTGCTGGCCGGGGGGGTCTCGGTATTTGCTGGGCTCCTCCCCGCCCTTCCCCTAGGCATAGGAAGGAGGGGTCTCGGGAAGCCCTCAGCAGCCGGCTGACCACTCCCAGCTGGGACAGACACTGGTGCCTGCGCTGCATCTGCCAGGCTGCTTCCCTCAGAGACAGGGATCAGTTCATTCGAGCGATCTCCCTCCTCCAGCCGGGCAATGAGCTGTTCTTTGGTGAGCCTCCCACTGCGCAGCCGCCTCTGCTTGCACAGCTCCACCAGGTCGCTCTTAAGCCGCTTGGCATACATCTTCCTGCTGGCCACTCACCAGCCTGTGTGCTCACAGCTCCCCACAGTTCCCAGGGGGACCCCTAGTGTGCCAGCCCTTCTCGAGGTCACCACCTCCCTTGCAATCCCCCGGGGGACCCTGTTACTGCAAAAGTCCTTCTCACTGGTCACACACTCCCAGGGGTGAATCACCCCCTGAAACCGTCTCTCTCTGACTCTTCAGCACGCCTGGTCCCCGTCAATCCCCCTTCGTTTTACTGCTCCCCAGTCACTTACTGCAGGAAGCGCCATCCATGGGGTGCAGTAGATCCTGCCGCTGCCACCAGTTGTCACGGAATGTTGGGGGACACAAGGCCCTGCACCCCCAGCTTCCTGTGATTCACCATGACTCTCAGCCAGCCAGTAAAGCAGATGGTTTATTTGGATGACAGGAACACAGTCCAAGACAGGTCTTGCAGGCACAGACAACAGGATACCCCTCAGTTAGGTCCATCTTGGGGTCCCAGGGCACCACAGCCCCCTTGGGAGGTCAGAGCCCTGTCTGCCTCCCAGCCATTCCACCAGCCAGCTCTCAAAACTCCCCTTCCAGCCTTTGTTCAGTTTCCCGGGCAAAGGTGTCACCTGGCCTCTAACCCCTTCCTGGGTTCTCATGTTAAATGCTCAGATATCTTCCCTCAAGGCCAGTCTCCCATCCCCCCATGCAGACTGTCCTAGCCACACTCCCCTGCCTTCCCAGCCAACACTCCCCACTCAGCAGTCAAAGACCACATTGAGAACAGTTCCAGTTCATCACATCCTCTCTCTCTATATGCATCCGAAGAAGTGGGCTGTAGCCTACGAAAGCTTATGCTCTAATAAATTTGTTAGTCTCTAAGGTGCCACAAGTACTCCTGTTCTTCTCTCTCTCCAGTGTCTGAGTAGCAAGGTGCCTCCCTGAGAGCAGAGAGAGGTTTCTCATTTCCATGGGTTGGGTCCTGGGCAGAGGTGAAAGTAAGCCGGTCCGGTACACTGTGCCAGACAGGACTGGCTTCTCCGGCGGTGATTTAAAGGGCCCAGGGCTCCTGCCACTGCAGGGAGCCTCAGGCCCTTTGAATTCCTGCCCAAGACCTGCCGCCCTGGGGTAGCAGCAGCAGGGCTCCCGTGGTGATTTAAAGGGCCCAGAGCTCCGCGGTGGCCGGAGCGCCGGCCCTCTAATTCGCCCCTGTGCCCCGGGGCTCCCAGCCGCCTCTGCAGCTGGTAGCTCCGGGGTGATAGGACCTTTAAATCTTGAAAGGCCCCGCCTCTTCCAGTTGAGGCCACGCCCCTGCTCAGGACTCCAGCGTACTGGTAAGTCCTTTAAATTACTTTCACCCCTGGTCCTGGGGAAGGTCAATCTCTGCCTTTGGCTGGTAATTGTTTGGGATTCTCCACACACACACACCCCCCCCCCACACTGCCTTCCCCATGACTGAATGTGAAGGAGGGCGACCTGCATGCAACTAGAGATGCTCTGTAGTGTCTGGTCTGTACTTCCACGTCACGGGGTGTGTCACTGGACACCACATTGTTCTCCATGTGTATACTCAGTCTTCTCTCTCTTCAGTCGACCAGCACATCCTGTATAAGGTGAGAGTGTGGAGTGACCTCGGGGGCTGTCGGCCCTTATGCATGCTGACCTTTCCAGGCATTGGGTAGGCTGGAGGTGAATAGAGAAGAGGGCTCCAGGAAGCAGCAGCTAGGTGACTCTGTCTGTCAGGGGGTGGGGCTGTGTGTGCACCATGCACAAGTGTTCTGTCTTTCTCATTTCAGACCCTAATGACACTGTATGGATGAGAGAATGGCCAAACCTGTGGCAGAGCCCAAGAGAAGGCGCCACCACCCTGAGCCCAGCCGGAGGGATGGAAACCAGACAGCAAGCTGCAGAATAATGGAAATTTGCTGAAGTATTGAGAGAGGGCTGCAAAGACTCTTGTCTGGGGTGAGAATTTGTTATGTTACCATGGGGTGGGGCGCTGAGGAAAGGCCTCTGCATCTAATTGGGGCACGATACGCTTGGGGGAGCCGGTTGTGCCCTCACAAGGAGTTGGCAAGGGAGAGTGAGTGTTTCTGAAGTACGGTAACTTCCTGGAGAGCAACTTGCCTGTAACCAGAGATGCTCGGTCCTCAATGCTCTTCCTTCCACATCACTGGGTGAGGGTCCCTGGTCACAGCCCTGTAGCCCTGCTCTCTACCGACTCTGGCTTGCTTCAGAGGACATGAACATTCTGGTTAGGGGGGCAGACGTCTGTGGGATAAAGGCAAAGGGAAGGGACAATAGAGTGCTGTGTGATGATTTTGGGTGCAGGAGCAGCCTGGCGCTTCTTACATGTTGCCATGACTGCCCTGGGGAGGTGTAGGACAAGTCCTTCTGGAACAGCAATCACTGGAGCCAAATACCGTTACAGTCTCTACCGCCCACTCGATGTTCTTGGGGTGTGTTTCCTGCCAGGGAGAACTGGTGGAGAATAATTTCAGCTCTGTCCTGAGACTGAGCGGTAGGACAGCCCGGCTTTGAGACAGGTGCCAGGCAAGATCAGCTGGGAGTAGAGATCAGGGTGGCAGTGTGGGGGGTGGGGAGGATTTGCGGAGGCTATAGCCACCCTAAAATTGGTCTTAACCCCCCATCCACCTCTCCCAGCACAAAGGGGAAACGTTAGGGAGATACTTTGCTGCTGCTGGCGGCGGTGTTGCCTTCAGCGCTGGGTGCCCAGCCAGCACCCGCCGCTCTTTGGCCGTCCACCTCTAAAGGCAGAGCTGCCGCCACCAAAAGTAAGTCTGAGTATGGGGCCCAAGAGCAGCCCCAGGCTGGTGTCGCCACCCACCAGGGTTTGCTGCCCAGGGCCGGCGTTGGGTCCAGGGCTCCCTATAGCAGCCCAGAGTGATGCTCCTGGGCCCCCCTCCCGGCAGTCGCTGCTCCCCACAGTCGCCGCTTTGCCTGCCCTGGAGCTGGGCCTCCCTGCAAGCAGTCGAAGGGCGGTGGTGAGCTGAGGAGCACTTGCAGCCCCAGGGTCAGAGCAGCAGCAGGAAGAGGCGAAGCCGCACCCTGGCACCTGCCAGCACAGCAGCCGCTGCGCCCCGCACGACCCAGCTCCAGCTTCCGACCTGGCCAGGGAGGGGGGCCTGGGGGGACCAGGCGGGGCTGGCACTTAACTGAGGAGGAGCAGCGATGGGGCCACAGACAGAGGTGCCAAATGCAGTCTAGTCCCTCCTAGTTTTCTGTCTAGCCCACCGCACCCCCCACCTGTGAAGAGGCTGGTGCTGCCCCTGACTAAGATCAATGGCTGGTAAAGGCTGAGTACAGACTGGTGCTTCCTTTTAGCTGGGGCTTGGTTTGTAATACAAGGTTTCCTGCTCATTCCGAGTGCAGGGGGAGAATTTCCACATCTTGGGAGCTGCTGATCTCCCTGGGCTGGGAAGAGCACGTCCTCCTGAGCAGAGGCCCCCCACAGCCTGTGACACTCCCCCCCCCGCCACCCCTGCTGGTGCAGGTGCACCTCCACCAGAGATGCACCAGAAAGAGCGACCACAGCCGAGCTTTTAATTAAAACAAAACCAAAACCCAACAGGGCCAGGCAGAGCAGAGCCGTGGTACTGACCGTGGGGAGGTGCTGAGGTAGAATCTCTTCAAGTCCCCCAGCCAAGACTCTCCCCCAACTGCCCCAGCCAGGCCCTCCCCCCAACTGCCTCAGTCAAGACCCCACCATGCACCCCCCAATGCCCAGGTAGCCCCGCCCATATAATCCCCACAGTGCTCTGCACCAGCCAACCAGACCTCCACCACTTCGCCGCAAACTGTAGCCTCCCCCCCAGGTCCCACACACCCCACCCTTCATTAGACCAAGATTTTGCGCCCCCCCTCCTCCAATTCAGACTCTCCCCTCGAAACAGCATCCTTTACTCCGCCCTCCCCCCGGGATCGTCCCCATCACATTCCCCAGGGGGCAGGAGGACTCCTCCCCCTCATTCTGCTTCCATATCCCCCCTCACACACTCTGGGATCCCCTCAGGTGGCATCTCTCCAGTGCCCCCTCCCCACACAAACCCACACAGCCCATGTCCCCCCCACCCCCCGCTGGTGCAGGTGCACATGCCCCACACCAACAGAAAGAGGGAGGCACACACACACACACACACACACACACACACACACACACACACACACACCTCAACTGGCCCCAGCAGACCCAGGGTACAGCCATAATACAACCAACCTCCCCAAGAGACCCCCGTCCAGTGCACCACACCACCACAGATGCCCCAACACTGACCAACACGTTGGCACGGTGCCACCCCCACTCCCCCTCCAGCCTCATGGACACCGCCCCCCCGGCCTGGCCATGCCACGCCCCAATCTCCACTCAACTCCCCCAAGCAACAGCAGCCCTCCTGCAAATTTCCAGTGATGGGTGACAGCCTCAGGTGGGCTGGGGGGGAAAGAAGGGGGACACCTCAAGTGAGCAGCTGGGGGGTGTCCAGTTTTCTCTCTGGAACACATGGTCACCCTGCAGCTCCCAGCTGCTGAGGGGGCCCCACCTGCAGCTCCCAGACGCTGTGGGCAGCGAGGGACCCGCACAGCTCCCAGCCACCACTGTGGCAGGGGAACCCATGGAGCCGCAGCAGCAAAAGTCACAGACCGGTCACGGCTTCCGTGAATTTTTGTTTCTTGCCCGTGACCGGTCCGTGACTTTTACTAAAAACAACCGTGACAAAACCTTCGCCTTAGTCATAGGCCATGTGTGCAATGGACTCCATTGATGAACGCTAAGCTTCAGCCTCACGCATAATTGAATTACAAGTGGCAAGAGCTGTCCATTCAGGAGCTTTAAACCAATCTGCTCATCTGACTGTCTCCTCTAATTTCTGTTCTCTGCCACAACCCCTTTGCTTCTGCAATAAAGGATTGAGGCCCAGAGCCTCAAACATAGGTGCCTCATTTCCACTGATTTCAGTGGACGTTAGGAGCCTAAATACCTTTTAAGGATCTGTTTTAGTCCTTAACCTTCCTAGGAGATCCCTGTGCACTCCGCCTGCTTGAAAATGCAGCCAGAGATGCTGAAAACATAAGGAAGCTGTGACCTGACTGCACAAACCCACTCTATCATGTTAGCTCTGAAGCCTAATGATACTTCAATGTAAACCCTACTAATCTTGTTGCAATGACTTCAGGAGAGAATTCACCTAGTGTCTTTATCCACCCACAATTGATGTCAGAAGACAGAGGTGAAAGACACGGAGTCGTTGCCCCCTTCCTTGCCCCTGCAGGATTGTTCTTGCAGGCAATGCTCCAGATTAAATTTTAAAATGACTTCACCAATAGAGCCACTACCTCAGCTGAGACTCTCCACCCACAACTGTTTTCTCATTCCCATCTTCTCCCTTGAGCCCAAGTGTTCCTTAATGTCCATCCCCTTCTACATCTGCTGCTGGGCTGCAAGTGAATTAACCAGGGAGGAGCCAGAGAACGAGCAATCAGGTTAGGAAGCTGAGTGCAACTGCAACGGGGAATAAATGGCATGACTGTGAGGCGAAAAGGTGACATCCTTCTCTCCCCCCACTTAAAGGACTCAGTGCCTCACACTAGCAGCCAATACAGGAACATGCTGGCACAGAACAGTTCAGAGTCCTCTGTTCCTACGATGCGGTGGTGTCTTGTAAGTTAGCCACCAGTTTTAGACAGCAAAAGGAGTATTTTCCTCCTGCCAGAGCTGTTCCACGTGCTCTAGCTAGATTGTTGCCTTGAGGCAGTCAGGAGCCACTGTGGAGTAAAGTGGCTTTGGTGCTCACGTGCAATGTGTGTTTGGTGTGATTTTAACTACATCTCTCGGCTATGGACCATCCCTGCCTATCACCCGGTTATGGGAATCTGCTCTTGATGTCTGGAGACTACGCATGGAGACTCCGTGGAAGCTTCAGCTGCTTCAAAGCGTATTGGCCTTGCGTTATAGTGGGACTAGCTACAAGGAACACAAGGGGTCTGTTTCTGATTAAAGTCTCGTGGCTTGGGTCCCAGCCCCCCAAAACCCATCCATGTGTTGCTAGATTTGCACATGGAGGCTGCAGAGTCCTCGACTGTGCAATGAACTTTACTAGTTGGTATGACCGAACAGGCCTGCACTTTCAGGCCACGGTGTGACATTCAGCTGTACAGCCAAGCATTTGCTGTGGGAAGGGATCTAGTGACTCCAGTAAGTTGTGGTTTCTTAGGAGCTGCATTTGAACCAGTGGAAAATAAAACCTCAAACTCTCAAATTGTGTCTCGTGCTGGCAGAGTGGAGCACAACGTGTTTGGTTCAGGATGTGCAAAAAGCTGGTGTGTACCGTACCGCAAAAGCCAAGACGACCACTCACAACTCCAGCTGCCAGTGACACAGAGGAAGTAGTCGACAGGGGCCATCTTACAGATGAGTAAAAGACCAGGCCAGAACGCAAGGACATGCCAGGAGAACGTATGAGTGCCCAGCCCTGCCAGCAAAGACTGATGAAGTGATGGCAGTTTGAGAGGGGAAGACGTGATGTCCCTAGCTTCTGTTTGCCAGAAGCTGGGAATGGGCGATGGGATGGGTCACTTGATGATTACCTGGTCTGTTCATTCCCTCTGGGGCACCTGGCATTGGCCACTGTCAGAAGACAGGATACTGGGCTAGATGGACCTTTGGTCTGACCCAGTCTGGCCGTTCTTATAACATCAGTAACAACAGGATAGCAAATTCCAATAAGAGGATCCAAAAAATAGCAACCACAGCTTGGCCTAAAACTAGGGACCAGCAGTGGCAGTATGGGGGGGGGGGGGGCTACACTGGGCACCTCGGTGTTACTTGTGCCAGGGCAGCCAAAATTTACACACGTGTGGAAAGGGACTTTGAAACCTCTGGGGTAAATTCCCCCTGGTGTGAGCGAGTGGAACCCTGCAGCACCCAATGGAGGTCAGGGGGAGTTTAGCCTCTAACTGTAGATGTCTAGTGCAGAGGGGAAAGGCAAACCGGTGGCTTGGAGAGGCCCCTGAAAGTGACAACTGCAAGAGAGTCCCGTGGCAGGTGGTCTACAGGATACGCTCTGGCTGTTGAATCCCCATAAAGAAAGGATTCCCTCTAACTGATCAACATTTGATGCCCAAATGAAGGTTGGGCGAACCGGTCTGAACAAAGAGCAAATGTTGAAGCTCTTTTGGGGGGTCCCCTACAGACTTGCATCCAAATAACACATGGTATAAACTGAAGCCGACTTAACTGTTTTGAAAAACAATGAGGAGTCCGGTGGCACCTTAAAGACTAACAGATTTATTTGGGCATAAGCTTTCGTGGGTAAACAAAACTCCCTTCTTCAGATGCATGAAGTGAAAATTACAGATGCAGGCATAAATACACTGACACATGAAGAGAAGGGAGTTTACCTTACAAGTGGAGAACCAGTGCTGAAAGGGTCAATTCAGTCAGGGTGGATGTGGTCCACTCCCAATAATTGATGAAGAGGTGTCCCCTAGCGCCCCTCCGCTACTTGCACTGCATTGATGAAATCTTCATCTTATGGACCCACGGGAAGGAGGCCCTTGAGGAATTCCACCTGGATTTCAACAGTTTCCACCCCACCATCAACCTCAGCCTGGACCACTCCACACAAGAGATCCATTTCCTGGACACTACAGTGCAAATAAGTGATGGTCACATAAACACCACCCTATACCGGAAACCTACTCATAGGTGCCGACTCTGTGGGTGCTCCGGGGCTGGCACACCCATGGGGAAAAATTAGTGGGTGCTCTGCACCCACCGGCAGCCAAGCTCCTCTACCCGCCCCCTCCCCTGAGCGCGCCGCGTCCCCGCTCCTCCACCTATCTCCCAGTGCTTGCCACCGGCAAACAGCTGTAGCACGCTCCGGGAGGGAGGGGGAGGAGTGGGAACGTGGTGTGCTCAGGGGAGGAGGCGGGGAAGAGGTGGGGCCGGGATTTGGGGAAGGAGTCGGAATAGGGGCAGGGAGGGGGCAGAGTTGGGGCAGGGACTTTGGGGAAGGGGCGGGAATGGGGATGGGAGGGGGAAGGGCAGGGGTGGAGTTGGGGCGGTGCCAGGGGCAGAGGGGGGTCAAGCACCCACCGGCGCCAGTAGAAGTCGGCGCCTATGAACCTACTGACTGCGATACTTATCTACATGCCTCCTGCTTCTACCCAGGATACATCACATGATCCACTGTCTACAGCCAAGACGAGCAGCCCTCACTGGAAATGCCAAGGTCAGGGCGGGCTGCAAAAGGAAGAGCAGATACTCCCAAGACTGGCGGGTAACACTGCAGTTAAACTCCCCAACCAGTCACAAACTGTGCTTCTAATCCCCCCTCCCCCACCCACCCACATACTGGTTATCAAGACACAAAAAATAAATCACACAGCTCCCTCTATTGCATTCCAGTTCTCTGGCTCCCAATCAGCACCTAGGTCCAGTACAGTGAGAAGTTATTTAAAAAACTCTGCTCACATGTACAAAATGTTCTTCTGATCCCAAAGGGTCAGCCATGTCACCAGGGCAGTACAGGTTTGGATCTTACCCAAAATGCCACGCTGCCAGCCAATGCTTTAATGTCTAAAACTAAAGCTTTATTATAAAGAAAAAAGAAAGAACAAGAAGAGAGATGGTAAATGGTAAAACAGTCACATACAAAGCCTTCAAAGTCCATCAGGTTCCTAGCAGTGTTGGTGAGTTTGCTGGCTTGAAAGTCCCTCTGGAAAACATTCACAGCTTGGATGGATCATTCAGTCCTTTGTTCAGAGCTTCGTTTGTAGAACGGTTACTCCAGAGGTAAGAAGCAGGAATAAAGACAAGAAGCAGGACTGAAGACAAAATGGAGAAGATGCAGCGGCCTTTTATAGACTTTTGCCATGCGGCTTATACTACCTTTGTCCCAAACACAAGCTGCTCAGTACATGGCCTGGAAGCCTCAGAGTTCTGTCCATGCACCTCCATGCCGTGCTGCGTCATCATGTGTATCCCTTGCCTTCTCTCAATGGGTCAGTTGTGTAGCAGATGGTCCTTAATGGGCCATCATGCTGATTCCAAACTGCCTGGGGGTGTCGCCCAGAAGCATAGCCCAAGTTTAAAATACAGACATGCATACATATCTATAACTCCTAATACAAAAGGTGATACAAACATATAAACAAGATTATCATATCTGGCAAATCATAACATTTTTGCAGATATCTTACACGGCATATCTGCCATAACTCATTGCAATTTTACACTACTGGTATTCAGAATATCCTGAAGTGTCCCCCAGATTCCATACAGCGTCACACTTACATCCCAGCTTTCTGAATTGAGCAGGGCTGACTTGTTCTTGCCGGGTGTCTCAACCAGCCGGGAGGCAGGCGGCCTCTGCTCTCTGTGGCAAAGTATCCAGCAGGCTGCTGCAACTGCCCTGCTTCTAGCTAAACCCAGGCAGGCTTTCCTTGCACAATTCTCTGGAGACTTTGTGCTCTACTGCACACACAAAAAACCCTAAAGAGAGGCCTCCGTATCGGCTGGCTCCCTAACCTAAAAGGAAAGGATGGCGCACAAGAGGAGAGGGAGCAAAGTGAACAATGCTCTCGTAGTTTAATACAGTCATACCTGAATTCCGCTCACCTGTTGGCTAAATCTGTCTCCCAGCACAAGGGTTAGGGGACCACTGCCCAGTTAGAAGCCCAGAGCTGGCAGCGTGGTAGAGCATCATGACTTGGGCTCTGCTCCCAGGCCCCCTGGCTCCGGATTGTCCGTGTGGGAATGTGAGGGCGCAGGGAACCTGGCACCGAATGCGAGCCGTGTCCCTTGGCATGAAGCTCTCAGCTGGGCCCCCTATCGCACAGGGGAGAGAGAAGCTCCCGTGGCTGTGCATAGGGCCTGTTTGCAAACCCCGCCTCTCCTATATTAGGCACTGGGGCGTCGGCCGGTTGTGTTGTAACCACAAGGGATCATTCTTCCACTGCCTCCAGTTTTCCAGTGCAGCCACTCAGGGAAGAGGTGAGCCAGGGCAACACCTTTCCTCACCAGTTCCTTTGAAAGACCCCGCCCGCCCCGCAGCCCCACCTCCCAGGGCTGGGTGTGTCCAGGCCCATTGGGGCAGTCGAGCATGCCAGGCTCAGCAGTGTCTTCCTCAGCAGGCTTTAACCGCTGGAGGCTGAGGGGGCTGAAGCTGCCTGAGGTGTGTTCTGAGGCTTCACTCAGTCCCGGGCCCCTCCCCAGGAGGTAGGGCAGTGCAATAACACCCCGGTACATAGCCTGGGCCTCGGTTCCCCCAACTGGCTTGCCCTAGATCACACTGGGACTAGAGAGCTGAGCCGGGAACTGAATCCAGAGCTCACATTCTAGGCCAGCCCCTAATTATGGGACCATTCACAATCTCTTCCTCCAAGAACAACCCTCGAGAAGGCTGCAGTGGGGCACAGCAGGCTTCTGAGGGGTATGACTAAGACCCAAACACCTCAAAAGGCCCTTACCCTATCCCTTGGGGACCGGCGGTCATTAGGTCTTTGGAGGTCACTAGAAGCCCAGCATGGGTGGCAGGTACCATAGGGTGGGGGAAGCTGTGCCTTCCCAAACAACCAGACGTGGCCCTGTCCACACTCTGCCCCTGACCCGCTCCCCCAGCTTCCCGCCACTCTGCGTGCGCGGCTCCAGTCCCCCAGCCAGTGCTGGCCACAGCTGGGGCTGCGCCACCTGCCCTCCTGATGCTCCGGGGCTGGGGCCAGTGGCTGCGGTGGGGTGGGACCTCGGGTGGAACGGGTGGGTCTGCGGGCTAGCCTCCCCCAGCCAGGGGTTCACAGGCCGCCCATGAAGCCCAGAGCGTTGTGGGAGTGCTGACAGGGTGCTTGCTACCCTTGAAATACAAAGGAAGGCACTTTCTCCTGCCATGCTTCCAGTCTAGTAGCAGACCGTACCCATCTGGATCTCCAGTCTAGCCTGGTGCGTGCTGCATATTGGGGGCTGCTCTGGCGGGGGGTCACCACAGAGTTGGTGGCAAAGATGCGTTGTAAGGAGGGATTGGAATGGAGGGAGGGGAGGCGGGTTGAGATGGGAGGGGTATTTACCTAGATCCTATTACAGCTTGGGGGGCTACATAGTGCTAACCTCCATCACCGGCTGCAGCTTCTACTGACTACAGAATCCACCTCTTTCTGCCCTCAGGGCTGTGTGCTACTTAGCAGCTGGTACGTTCCACCCCACAAGTAGCTGCCTTCTTAGGGCGAGAAGTAGCATGCAGTAGGTGAGAGGTGCTAGACGACCATGAGTCACAGTTGTTATTGACATTGTCTCAGAAGCAGGCAGTGGGCAGCACAGTTATGTCTTGAGTCTCTGGTGCTTTTTGGGGGGCGATGGGGGGATGGAGAAGCTGGGGAGTGTTACCAGGGATGACTCAAAGCTTATGAACTCCAAACAGCAGGAGGATGGAGACCCATCGGAGGAAGATGGATCAGGGCAGCAGGCAATGGCCAATGGGTGGGGAAGGAAGCCAGAGGTAATCCCAGAGCTCTGATGCCCACTGGGAACCTCACCAGCCTTGCATCAGCCAGCTAGAAAGGTGCAATTTCAACCTAAATTGCAATGTAAGGAATTGTAACTTTGTTCTTGGATTGTTCTTGTATCCATGAGTCTCTAATATCACCACTTGAACTGGAAGTGTTGTATCATGCCTCAGCCTTTTATTGTCATTAAAGTTGGGACTACGTTTGTTGTCTGTCAGTGTTTCTGTGACTAACCAAACTGGTGGGGACAGTGATGTGGCATTCTCCAAGGGTTTACATTGCCGTCCTGTATGTGAACTTAAATAAAGAGACATTGCAGCACTGTTGCTTAGTACACGTGTCTGTTCTGTAGGATTGCAATTAAACATTCATTGTACAAGGGCGTGGTTGGACTGAGTGACTAGTGTTGCTGAGGCGATGCTAATGTAACCAGATGGTAACAGAACTCCAAAGTTGTGCAGGAAGGCCACACGGAAGTGCAGAAAGTTTCCCTTCACCAGACTAAGGACCACAACTTGAAAAATGTGTCTGCCAGCAATGAATGAGACGATCGCGCTACCAAGTGCGGATGGTGGTGGTGGAGGTGCACAACAAAGCTATCGCTTTTTGCAGAACAAACTTTCCATTCAAAATAAGCTTCTAGCCCTTATGGCTGCAAAACTTTCAATGTGACCCGATGCCATGGTTTTTATTTGAGTCCCTAAACAACTCCAGTGCCAAAGCTGCTGCTCTTGGTTTTGCCCGGAAGCAGTGGCAGTATTAAATTAATAAGACTACAGTCTGTTTCCCTGCTGTTCAAAATCCTCTGCAGTTGTGAAACTGTCCATTCCTCCCGAACAAACTGGGAGAGGGAATAGAGCAGCAGAGACCTATTCTTTGTATCTTTACAGCAGCAAGGAGGCTGTGCCGATGAAAGAGGACAGACCAGTTTCTCTCTTCCAGTTGGGGGACTAGGTGTGGTATCATCTTAAAATCTAAGCTTTAGACTCCTACTAGCTTTGATCTAACAAGTGGCGGCCCCTCCGCAGAAGCTCGGGTCAACACTGGTAGAACACTCAGGATCCTTCTTCCTAACCTCTGTGCGTGGCCCAGCGGCTGGGCTTGTCCACATTGCTGAGTGGCTAACTCCTGTATTCAAGGGTGTGGCATGATTCTTTCATGTGAATCTAAAGCTTCCTAATAGGAGAGTGTGATAGGGCCTTCCATGGCCAGGCAGCCTAGTGGCTAGATCGTTGGTTAGGGGGCAGTAGGGGGACCTGACCCCTCCTTCTCCCTTAGGTTCTGGCCCAGGGTCCTGTGTTGCTCAAACCCCTAAACAGGGGAGATGGATCTTTCTCCCAGCCATGAAGGGGTGGGGGTCAGGACCTGTTTTCCTGGGCTGCTCCCCTATGCAAGTCCTTTTAGTTTGGAGCATGGCCCCGCTAGTCCCGTTTCCCCACAGTTGGGGCTTATCTGCAGGCTCCCCTTCGCAGGGGAAGACTTTTTGCCTCCAGTGGCTGCGTTGGCAGGCAGGTTGCTGGTCCATGCCTTCAGGCAGGCAAACAGAGAGCTCCTGCCTCTTCGCCAGTCAGCCCTTGACTGCGCCAGGTGCCCTTCTTTTCTCCCCCCTCCAGGCCTGGCACTGGCTGCAGGTATAACGGGGCAGGGCTATCTGAACCCACAGGTTTTCTTTAACCCCTGCTGTGCCTGGCCGCAGTCCCTCTGCTCCTTCACAGAGGTTAACAAACTTTAGATAAACCACTATTATAACTGGACATGAAAAGTAGATACAGATGCTCTCTGTGCAGTTGCAATATACTTAGTGCTTCTGAGACCAATTAGGAGTCTTGTCTGGTGCATTCTGTCCTCCATCTTTAGAGATGCTTGATACTGGTGGCTTTCAGGGTTGAACATTTTCACCATTGAGTGGAACAGTAACAAGTCCTTTTGAGAAATAACCTACATTAAAACTTTTTTCCAGTGATTAATCTAAAACTGATTGGTGGTGGCACATGTGACAGACTTCTGGGGACAAGACTGCGGTGAAAATGTCTCATCCACAATCTTCCTATTCCTATGATGTAGGTCGTTTCTGCATCAACTTCAGGACTCTGAATGATGATGACATGCAGAGTGTAGATCGGGGGGTCTCAAACTGGGGTCGCGAGCTGCCAGCCTCCACCCCAAACCCCGCTTCACCTCCAGCATTTATAATGGTGTTAAATATATTAAAAAAGTGTTTTTAATTTATAAGTGGGGGTTGCACTCAGAGGCTTGTTATGTGAAAGGGGTCAGCAGTAGAAAAGTTTGAGAACCACTGGTGTAGAGTCACGGTTTGGTAAGTATCTCACAGTGGGAGACTAGGGTGTCTGCTTTCTGCTCAGGCTTTGGGAAGGGAAAATGTCCCTGCTCTGGGAAACTCTCTTATGTTAGTCCTGACTTCTATAGCAAGTAGGTTGTGGTGACTTATGCAGGAAATTACATGTCTCAAACCTAAGTACAGTAAAATGCTATCCCTGATCAAGAACTAGTGAGTTGATGACAGGCTTAGCTAACATCATAATTACTTGTATACCATGGGGTATTGTTACAAATGCTTAATATACAATGTGTTGGCAGTGTTTTCCACAGATCTGAAAGCCAGTTCAGAGAATGTCTCCTGCAGAGAATGTGGCAACTGTCTTCCAGCACAAGCCTGCCTTTTCAAAGGCTAATCTTCCGCAAGCTATTGTTTCACCACTGGTGAAATCCAGTAAATTGGCACAATTCTGAAAAAATAACCTCCATCCACTTGAAGTTGAAAGGCATTGGTGCTAAGTGGCATAATGGCTTAGTCCAGCATGGTTCTGTGAGCTTGTTACGGCCTTCTGTCACGGAGTGTGGGGGGACACAAGGCCCTGCACCAGCCAATAAAGCAGAAGGTTTATTTAGACGACAGGAACACAGTCCAAGACAGGTCTTGCAGGCACAGACAACAGGACCAATTAGGTCCATCTTGGGGTCCCAGGGGCACCACAGCCCCATTGGGGGGTCAGAGCCCCGTCTGGGCTCCCTCCATTACACCAGCCAGCTCCTGCAACTCTCATTCTCCACAGTGTCTCCTCCCCCAGCCTTTGTCCATTTCCTGGGCAGAGGTGTCACCTCGCTCCATCCCCCTCCTGGGTTCTCATGTTACATGCTCAGGTATCTTCCCTCAAGGCCAGTCTCCCATCCCCCAATGCAGCCCCCCAGCCACACTACCTACTGAGCATTCAAAGAACACATTAAGAACAGTCCCAGTTCGTCACATCTTCTTGGAAAGACATGACAGACACGTTTTAGTACGCTTGCAGACTTACTAGTTCATGGTTCTGATGTTGTTTCTGTCTCCCACACACACCCTGGTACCATTTCACGGCCAACTTCCCAGAGATCTACAATGAGTCGCTGCCTTCATGGCGTGGAGCCAGCAGAGCATGGCATGGTCTGTAACGAGGGTGAAGTGTGCGCGGACAGAAGATAATAACAGAGTGAGTCCATGGCCCGTTTTACTGCCAGGGCTTCTTTCTCGATTACAGAATAGATCTTCTCTCGCGGGAATAGCTTCCTGCTAATATAGAGGATGGACGTGTTTGTCGCCCCCTACTACCTGCGATAGAACAGCTCCTAGGCCCACATCTGAGGCATCTGTTTGTAACAAAAACTCCTTGGTGAAGTCAGAGCTGTACAAGACGGGTTCTTGAGACAGCCGGGCCTTCAGAGTTTGGAACGCCTCCTCACAGGCTCTGGTCCACTGGATCCTTTCCGGACTCTCGTTCTTGAGGAGATTGGAAACGGGGGCCACAATGGAGGAGAACCCTGGGATAAAGCGGTGGCAATATCCAGCTAGTCCTAGGAATCTATGTACATGCCCCCTTCAGGGCGCCCTGACCTGGCTGGTGCTACAGACGGATGGTGGGGCAGACTTGGCAGCAGCGCTCGGCCCTTCTTATCGGGGTGTCCCAGCACCCCCCGCAGCGCTGAGTCCACTTGGCGCAGGGTGTCGCTCCCCCAGCTATCATGTCTGCGGGGTCCAGGCCGCATGTCAGCCTTGGTCCCAGACTTCTTCTTGGGTTGCCCGGCCCCAATGCTGGGACCTCCATCGCTGGCCTGATCAGAACCTCCGCGACTAAGAAGTCCTCCATTAGAGAGACGGCCGCGCTCAGCGTCGTCGGGCAGTGCTGAAGGACGCAGGCCCTCCCTCGGGTTGGGAGGATGTGCACAAAGTGCTCCAGGACAATCTGTTTGGCAACGTCATTCGCGGTCCATTGCTCGGGCTGCAGCCACCTCCAGCAGGCATCCTTCAACTCCTGGGGCCTGGCGCCCGTTGGACAGACCTTGTCACGGAACCGCCACCGGGTGTCCAGGGTGTCTAAGATGGCTGCTTTCACTCCTCTATAATCCCTGGGCTCGTCATTCGGGAGCCCCCGGCAGGCGGTTGGAGCTGCCCGTCAGGTACGGGATGAGGAGGGTGGCCCATGGGTCGGGAGGCTGGAGGTGCTGCTGCTGCTGCTCACCATGGGGGGGGCCCCAGCTCACGAAGTAGCTGCTGTTGCACCGGTTGCTGTTCCGGCTGCAGCTGTGGTGCCTGTTATTGCTGCTGGCTCTTGGCCAGGCATTAATGAGTTTGTCCAGCTCCATTGTTGGTATAGGAACCATTGGAGCCTGTAAGACCCAGCTCGGGACTGTTCGTTTGCCTGCCCCGCCCCAGCCTTCAGAGCTTGTCCCTGTGCCTCTCCAGCCCTGCCCCCAGCCTGTTTCCAGCTGGGTCCCCTTTTCCCCTAACCTCCCATTGCCCCCCCACTCGCTCAGCCCCCTTGTTTCATGCGCCCAAACCTCCCCCTAAGTGCTTGTGTCCCTTGTGTCCCGCATTCACCGAACCCCCCCCCCCCCGCAATGATATCGTGGTCCCTCCCCTTCCTAGTGCACTGGAAGAGCCGGTATCCCCCTCCCGCGCCACTGATCGCGCCCCCCCTTTCCTGCCTCGATTGGCCTCCCTGCACCTCCCCATTGGTACTCTCCCCCCTGCCCACAGCCTAGTGGGGAGGAGTGGTAGGCCTTTTCCCGTCCCCTTCCCTTCTCCCCCCCCCCCCCCACCGGTGCTACCTCCTGCCCCATACCAAAATGGTGGGGAAAACTGTGGGTGCCCCCCCCCGCTAACTCTCCCGTGTCTCCCTAGGGCTAACCTCTCAACTACCACCCGCCCCTCTGCCTCTGATCAGGCGCCGCGGCTGCTGGTGGACACAAGTCCGGACTCCGCCACTGCCATGGCCTCTACCCCCTCCGGGTTGGGGGAACCCCCTCGGCCGGTAAAAAGGGCAAGAGCTGTGCCCCAAAAGTGAAGCCTCCCCTGGTTGGGGCCACCGCCACCTCATCACCCACCGCAACCCCCCCGTTGTTCCCTCCACCAGCTCCAGGGGCTCCCCTCCCTTGGCCCCCAGAGTGTATGCCCAGATGGCCACAGCCCCTCCACGTGCCATTATTTCATCTTCCACAACTGCGGCTTCCAGCTCCATCCCTGCGGCCGGGGTCCCTTCCCCGCCCAGGAAGCACGGCCTCTGTTGCCTCCTGGTGCCCGCCTCGCCCCATGTAGAGAGCTACGTGAGGGCGTTGGTGCAGGTGGTGGGGCCCACAGCCATGGTGGCGGCCTCCAAGATGTACAGGAAGGTCGTCGTATTCATGGCATCAGAGGCCCCTGCCCAGGAGGCGGTGGAAATGGGCCTGCGGGGGGAGGTGTTAGTCCCATTTTTCCCCTTGAGGAACTGGGTTTACGGGTAGTTTTCACCTCCATCCCGTCCTTCCTTCCCAATGATGCCCTTCTGCTCCACCCTGGGGAAACCCCCTATCTGTTATCGGCGCTCTCCCACTGGGCTGCAAGGACCCTGCCCTCCGTCACGTTCTGTCCTTCCGCCGGCAGGTCCAAATCCAACTGCCCCCGGCGGCGCGACGGAGAGGCAGTAGGGGGTCCTTTCTGGTGCCCCACCAGGGAGTCCATTACCGGGTGCACGACTCCTCGTGGGAGGCCCGGTGTTACCTCTGCCAGGCAACCGGGCACGTCCGCCCCCTGGCCTGGCATGGAGGGGTGCCTGAGCCGCCCCCCGAGACCCGGGAGGGCACCAGCCCTGCCATCACCGGCGACCCTGGCTGTCCGGCTCCCCTAGTCACCCCTCCTCCTTCTGCTATTGCTCCCACTTGGCCCCCAGGGGTAGCCCCCCCGTTGCGCCCAGACGAGCGGGTAGGCCCCACCTCTGTCATATGCAGTCCAGCAGGGCCCATGGAGGAGAGGGCGGCAGGGCCGTCCCTGGGCTAGGGAGAGGGCACGCCCCAGGGGGAGGTATTCCTTCTTCCTGTTGTTCCCCCTTTGCCTCCCCAGTCCTTGGATCCAGCGCCCTTGCCCCTGGCTGGGCACGCGTCCAGGGGAAGCAGGACAAAAGGACGGCTCGGGCTCAGCACCTCCCCCTTGACACGGAGGGGGATGAGACCCCCCGCAAAGACCATGGGGGGGCACCGCTACCAAGCCTTACGCCGCAGCCCAACTGAGCCCTGCAGGTGGAGCCGGCCAAGGAGGACATGGCAGTGGAGGGGGCGGTACTGCCCCCCCTCGGAGTCCCTCCTTGAGGAGGCCTCGGATGGAGCCCCCCCAATCCCCATGTCATCTGTGCCCCCCATTGACGCTGAGGCGGTTGCTGCCTAGGTTACTGGCAGGAAGGACCCTGGGGCAGCGGGGGGACATTTTAGCTCCATCTTCCAGGCAATCGGGGCCCTAGGTCTGACCCCGGTCACCCCGGGGGAGGACGACCCCTTGCCGAGGGCTTCGCTCTGGATGGCAGCTTGATCACGCCACCCCCTCCTCCTCTCTGCCTCCTACCCCAGGCTGCTGCCTCTGCCCTCCACCCTGGGGGGACCCCTGGGCTCGTCCATCTGCCCAGCCCCAGATGGTACTTTGCTCATGGCTGCCGAGCCCCCAGTGGTGATGGCGGGTGCCGAGCAGACGGGCCCTTGAGTGCAGGGCAGCGGCCCTCCCTCCCTCCCAGTTGGGGGTCCTATTGCAGATGCCATCGGGCCCAATGCCGTGGCTGCGGGTGCCGAGATCATCGAAGCGCCCAGGCCTGGCAGTGCTGAGGGCCCCCTCCCGTCCCCATCCCCTCGGCCCCTGACTCTGGTCGAGAGGCGTCGGAGATCCCACTCCCACATCCGCCTCTGCTCCTGACCCCGCTGCTGGCCCCAGCCCCACTCCTGCCCTGTCACAGTGTCTGATTATTTCCCCTCCACCTCTCATACTGCTGCCAGCCCAGGGGTTGTCTCATTTCCCCTCTCATCGGATGAGCCTCAGGGGGCGGTTTTCACGTCTCCCCTCAGTGACCTGCTATGGGGCGCTCTCTTTCCTCCGCCGCCCCCTCCCTTGCCAGAGATAGGGACGGGTTGTGCGGCACCAACGGTATTAGCACAGTGCATCTGCCCCGTTTGTCCCTCGCCGTGGGCCCGTTACAGGGGACCAGACAGAGGACGATAATGGGTCCGTGACCGCGTCCCCCACTGTGCTGCGGGACGAGCTGCGCTGCTTCCTGGTGGACACCCGTGGTTCCCAGGGCACGGTGAAGCTTGATCCCCTGCCCTGGGGGGACTTCCATCTCGTCCTTTGGGCCGTGAGGGCCGTTTTGGAGGAGGGGAAGGGGACCAGGAGGCAGGAAACTGTGGCCTACCAGCGGGCCCGCAACTTCCATGACTCCCTGCTGGCTTTTGGGGTCAGTCACGGATTGTTGCAGGGCCCAATGGGGGCCGCCGGCACTCCTGCCCACAAGGATCCTCCCCAGCCGTCACAATAAAATCCACCATCTTTGCAACGTTGAACACCCAGGCTATAGGGTGGGCCTCCGCAGGTGCCAGGTGCTCTCCTGCCTTTGGGGGAGGGAGCTACTCTGTGATTTTCCTGCAGGAAACCCACATAGATCCAACTGCCGCAGCCAGTTAGAATGGGGGGACAGGATGTACTTCATCCATCTCAGCACTCATTCGGTTGGGGTGGCCCCCCTGTTCTCCCCCACCCTATAGCCTGAGGTGCTAGGGGTCACTAAGGTCATGCTGGGTCACCTGCTGCACCTCGACGCTTGCGTGAGGGGTTAACGTTGAATCTGGTCAATGTCTACGCCCTGACATCAGGCGCGGAGCAGGTGTGTTTCTATCAGCAGGCGTCCGCCATCCTTGTGAGTGCCTGGTCTTGGGCGGGGATTTTAATACCACCCTCGAGGAGTGGGACTGCTCTGGAACTGAAAGCAGCCAGGCCGCTGCGGGCGTCCTCAGGGAAATCGCCCGTCATCACTCCCTGGTGGACGTCTGGCTCGGCCACCACCAGGACACAAGTCCACCTTTACCTATGTCCGGGTGGAAGTCACTCCCAGTTAGACTGCATTTATCTATCACGCTCCCATCTTGCATGGGTCCACTCCTCCAGCATGCGACCAGCCCCGTTCTTGGACCGCCATCTGGTGGCCATGACGGCCTCTCTCACCTCAGAGAGCCCAGGGCCGGCCTCTTGGCATTTCACTAACAGCCTGCTGGAGGACGTGGGCTTCATGGCATCCTTCCAGGAGTTCTGGCTAGCCTGGCGGGGGGCAGCGGCGCACCTTTCCCTCTGCACGGTGGTGGTGAGATGTGGGGAAGGTGCTGTGACGAAGTGGGACTGTTCTTAATGTTTTCCTCAGTTTCCCCTATGCAGTTCTTAAGTGTCTAGGTGGTGGGATAAGGGTGTATGGTTGCTGCAGAGCAAAGGGCCAGTGTACATAAATGCCCGACACTCTGTCTCCTGGCAACTGATGGCCTGGGCCCCTCCTCTGCAAAGGTGCCAACTGAAGGTGTTGGAGACAAAGGGATCAGGTGACCTCCTGGCCCGGGAAAGAGACAAAGCCCAGAGAAGGAGGGGCCGGATGGGGATGGGAGTTTGGAGCTAGCTGGGGACGGGAAGGGAGGGCAGACGGGGGTCTGCCTCGCTGGGCCCCAGAACGGACCCGGCGGAGGGGGTCCCGTTTGCTGGACCTACAAGCTCTGTTTTAGACTGTGTTCCTGTCATCTAATAAACCTCTGTGTTACTGGCTGGCTGAGAGTCACGTCTGACTGCGAAGTGGGGGTGCAGGACCCTCTGGCTGCCCCAGGACCCCGCCTGGGCGGACTCGCTGTGGGAAGCGCACGGAGGGGCATATGCTGAATGCTCCCAGGAGGTGAAGCCGTGTGAGCTTCTTGCCCTGAAGACAGTCTGCTCCGAAGGAGAGGAGGCTCCCCAAAGTCCTGACTGGTTTTGTGGGGAGCAGTTCCAGAGCATGGCCCGGGGACTCCGTGACAGGTGCGTGCCTGGCTCTTCTGCCATGACTACACCCGGGGCGCCAGCCGGCAGAGGGATGTGATGATAGAGCAGATGGAGCGGGAGGTCTTGGAGGAGACGGCTTTGAGGTGCACCAGGCGCTGACTGGGGTTCTCTGATCAGTATCCCCCTCTGGATCTCTAGTTTTGAACCTGTGATCTCCACTTCCTGCCCTGGTATTTCTCAGTTGTCCCACGTATTTAGTTGAGTCCTGGGTCCAGGGGTTCTTCCCACATGGCTGAGGAGGGACCCTTAGTGTCCTGGATTAGGTGAGCAATGATGACATAGCAGTCTCAACTCTTCATGAATGGTCCGGTATTGATATGACTGGAGACTGACATCTGCTTAATCCACCACATGCAGCAGCTGTGTGAGCTTGTGCGTGAGATCCTGTCACTGTGCCTATTTCCTAACCCGGAGGCCCCATCTGTGGGGGTCAGAAGGCAGTTCAGTTTCATACCTGGTGGCTGAGATAACCAGTTGTGCGCTGGTGACTTCCAGGATGTATGGATATCTGGAATTGGACTGAAGTGGGAAGAGACCCTTTGCTGATGGTTAGGGTTACCATACGTCCGGATTTTCCCGGACATGTCCGGCTTTTGGGGGCTCAAATCCCCGTCCGGGGGGAAATCCCCAAAAGCCGGGCATGTCCGGGAAAATCGGGAGGGAGGGAGGGCGGGCTCGGCCGGGGCCTCTTTGGCCAGGGCCGGGCCGGGGTCGCGGGGCCGGGGGCATGGTGCCAGGCCGGGAGCCGGGCCGGGCGCGTGGTGCCGGGCCGGGCTGGGTGCGGAGCCAGGCGGGGAGCCGGGGGCCGGGCCGCCGGGCCGGGGGCGCGCTGGGCTGGGCCGCCGGGCCGGGGAGCCGGGCCGGGAGCCGGGCCGGGGTCGCGGGGCCGGGAGCCGGGCCGGGGTCGGGCTGCCGGGGGGTGCGCTGGGCCGCGGGGCCGGGCCGCCGGGGGGTGCGCTGGGCCGCGGAGCCGGTCCGGGGCCGGGGGGCCGGGAGCCGGTCCGGGCCCGCGGGGCCGGGAGCTGGTCCGGGCCCGCGGGGCTGGGCCGCCGGGGGGGGTGCCGGGCCGCCGAAGGGGGGGGGGGGGCGGCAGTGCTGGGCGGGCCGGGGGTGGTCGGCCGGGGGCCGGGGCTGGCACCCCAGGGCCCGAGCCGACCCAGGCTGGAGCTGCCGGGGGGGCCAGCCTGGGCCGCGCCTCCTCCCCCCACACCCCCCCTTACCTGCTTCAGGATTCCCGCGAATTAAATGTTCGCGGGAAGCAGGGGAGGGGCGGAGACTTTGGGGAGGGGGCGGAGATGGCACGGGGGCGTGGGCGGGGCTGGGGGTGGGGCCGGGGCCCCGTGGAGTGTCCTCCTTTCGGAGGCACAAAATATGGTAACCCTACTGATGGTAGCACTTAGAAGTTGCTACTGAGAGAGGCTGAGTTCTGACTTGCAGCCTAGATGTGCAAGGGGCCTTTGTATCATAGTGCAAATAACAGGAGTGATTTTAGGTTTCCAATTAGCAGTGTAACAATTAGCTGCTGTTAGTCTCCTCTGAAGCATATCTGTACGTAGTGCTGTCTGGATTTCAGTGACTCTTCCCAGTAGATATTGAAATACATTATGTGGGACTGACTGCCCTTCCCAAAGACCACATGGGAGACTTGACACTGTTCTTCCCTGCAGTAGGGGATCCAGAAGACGGGCAGCCCAACACAAGATTGCCCAGCAATGCAAATGTTGGGCCAGAGCTGAAGCAGTGAGATGCACAGTCACCTACTGGAAAGGAAGATGATCCACCCACCAAAAAAAAAAACAACCAGAAAATATGCAACCAGCTCCAGAGGTGATCCCAGAAATTACAGGCCTGTAAGCCTAACTTCAGTATCGAGCAAACTGGTTAAAACTATAGTAAAGAACAGACTTATCAGACACAGAGATGAACATGATTTATTGGGGAAGAGTCAACATGGTTTTTGTAAAGTGAACCCATGCCTCACCAATCTACTAGAATTCTATGAGCGGGGTCAACAAACACAACAAACATGGGCCAGGGTGATCCAGGGATATAGTGTACTGTACTTAGATTTCCAGAAAGCCTTTGACAAGGTCCCTCATCAAAGGCTCTTAAGCAAAGTAAGCTGTCATGGGATAAGAGGGGAAGGTCCTCTCATGGATCATTAACTGGTTAAAAGATAGGAAACAAAAAGGTCAGTTTTTAAAATTACGAGAGGTAAACAGCGATGTCCCTCAGGGGTCTGTTCTGGGACCAGTACTGTTCAAAATACTCATAAATGATCTGGGAAAAGGGGTAAATAGTGAGGTGATAAAATGTGTAGATGATAGAAAATGACTCAAGCTGGTTAAGTCCCAGGCAGACTGTGAATAGTTACAAAGGGAGCTCACAAACCTGGGTGACTGGGCAAAATGGCCGATGAAATTCAATGTTGATAAATGCACATTGGGAAATATAATCCCAACTATACATATAAAATGATGGGGTTTAAATTAGCTGTTACCCCTCAGAAAAGCTCTTGGAATCATTGTGGATAGTTCTTTGGAAACATCCACTCAATGTGCAGCGGCAGTCAAAAAAGAGAACAGAATATTGGGAATCATTAGGAAAGGGATAGATAATCAGGCAGAAAAGGTCATATGTCCTCTATATAAATCCATGGAATATCCACATCTTGAATACTGCATGCAGATGTGGTCGTCCCATCTCAAAAAAGAAATATTGGCATTGGAAAAGGGCAACAAAAATGATGAGGGGTATGGAACAGCTTCCATATGAGGAGAGATTAGAAAGACTGGGACTTTTCAGCTTGGAAAAGAGATGACCGGGGGTGGTGGGGGGAATATGATAGAGGTCTATAAAATCATGACTGGTGTGGAGAAAGTAAATAAGGAAGTGTTGTTTACTCCTCATAACACAAGAACTAGGGATCACCCAATGAAATGAATAGGCAGTGTGAGACAGTCAGGCCGGACGGCTGCAAGAGGGTAGTGGAAGGCAGATATGTTAGCCCTAGAATGTTCAAGGCCCTTTTTCCTACAAACTGAGAAGGGGTTACCTCAGGTTAATTAGAGACACCTGAATCCAAGTAAGGGCTGCCTGAGACCCTTTAAAACCCCCTTCTCCAGTGAGAGAAAGGGAGGAGAGAGACACCAGCTGTTACCAGGCTAGGAGCAGCAGGGAAGTAGCTTCTCCAAGAGGAGAGGCTGTGCCCCTTCCCATGGGGGAAGCAGACAAGCCCGAGTGCCGGCTAGGGGAAGGACTGACACCCCGTCCCAGCGAGGAGGCGGGGAAAGATATCACCCTTTGTTTGGGTCTATGGGACTATTTCCCTTCTTTGAGTGGGGAAGGAGCACCCCTTAGGCTTACCCTCCGGCCTACCCTGAAGACACAGCCAAGGAGCACCGAAGGGGGAAGGCAAACCCTGCCTGAGTGGCACGGATTAGCCAGAGGGGAGAAATGCTAAGGCTGGCGCGAGAAAAGAGGTGCCTTGCCACAGCAGCAGGTTTAAAAACAAACAAAAGGAAGTATTTCTTCGCACAACGCAGTGTCAACCTGTGGAACTCCTTGCCACAGGATGTTGTGAAGGCCGAGACTATAAGGAGGTTTAAAAAAAAGAACTGGAGAACTTCATGGAGGATAGGTCCATCCTGGCTAATAGCCATTGATGGACAGGGACGCAAAACCTGTGGAGCAGTGCAGAAGTAGCCCTGAGTTCCAGTTGCTTCTCAGGGGTTGTCTGCACTGGGTCACTTTGACGCTCTGTGTGGATGCTCTTGTTTCTAGAATAAGGGCTTTATTCCATAGTACTGTAATCCAAGTGGATTGGGTTAACCCAGGATAAAAGCACGCACACAGGGAGTTAGTGAGGAATAGCTACTCTGGTTTAAATTCATACCCTACCTTAATCTGCATTCATTTCACTGTAGACAAGGCCTCAGTCTCCAGCCCCTCCCCTTCCCCACAGCTTCAGGACTGAGGCTTTTCACCATTTTAAGTTCTTTAGTATGCAAGTGCTGGTCTACAACCATCATCTGCCTTCTTGCAGATGTAACTCGACCCGGGACTGAGTCAGAGCGTTGCACCATGTACCTAGGGTGACCAGATGTCCCGATTTTATAGGACGGTCCCGATATTTGGGGCTTTTTCTTATGTAGGTGCCTATTACCACCCCCAGCTCCTGTCCCGATTTTTCACACTTTCTATCTGGTCACCCTACATGTAGCAGACAGCATGACTATCATCAAATAGACAGAGGTAGATGTATCCACCAAAACAGATTTTTCCACATTCTTAACAGCATGTTTCTGGAACCACGTCAAATGGCATGTCTAAAGGGTATTGGGCCACAACTCCACCTGGAAACACAGCTTAACTATCTTGTGAAATATAAAGGGCTGAGGAGGGCTTTGCAGGCCTGATAGAATGCACATGACTCCGTAGAGAACACAGGGTTTGGATGAGCATAAACTGCTCCTCCTCAGTATCAGTCTCATGGGGTTTTCTCCTTTTTAGGACAACCTGTGAAGAGAACTGCTGGCCAGGTAACAAAGCCAGTTGAGTTCCATTTCTGCACAGATGAGAGGATTAAACAGCACACAGAACGCCCACCTGGGAATGAATACAAGAAGCTGGATTTCGTAGCAGTCCCGAGAAAGTACCCTGCAACGCTGGTGAGAGGATAAGGAAGCAAGGGGGCTACCTGATTGTTCCAAATCTATTGGTGGCTCTTCCTGTTCCACTGTTTGCTAACGTGGGATTTGCTGGTGGTAATTCACTGGGTGTGAGTGTAAGAGGATGTGGGATGTGACAGACTAGCAGAGGTGCCGTGGTCTTACCGAGCAACACAGTGCTGGCTGTCAGCACCTCTGCAGTGTTTCCAATCTGGCCCATCCCAAGCTTGTCGTATGTCCAGTCAGCTCACAAGTGGTGGAGGTGGAATCTGGAATCCCAGCTACTACTCCAACAGGTTGAGTTCCCATGAGGCTCTGAAAATAGAGTAGTATGCCTTTCCTTATACACCTACTCTTCAGATCTCCGAGGGAGGAACTAAGTATTCTTCCCTTACAGGTGATTCCTTATCAGCAAGGCTATTACAAGTCCTCATCCTAGTAAACAAACCAAGGATTCGATTTCCAAACTGGAGTCTGCTTATTTAGCTACCCCTGAGTATCCATGCGGTAGAGTCTATCCTCAGCAGGACTGGGTATGCACAGCTGTTCAAATCAGTGGGAGCTGTGCGTGCTCTTGCCTCTGCATGATTCTCTTCTTCCTGTCAAGGTAGTTTTGGGAGAAGAGTCCTTCAGGGCGTTCATTAATACAAGTTGAAGATATGACTACAGTATCTCCTACACAGTTACCTGTTGAGATGGCAGTTGAGCCGTTAGGTGTAAGCAGTGTTCTTGCTACCAGATGGGACTGGGTGAATAAAGTAACGAAGGTTGTGAGGTCTGCCCGACAACTGGGGAAATTGTTCCATGTCACAGAACACGGCCCCTGTGACTCCCCGGAATTGGATGTTATTAAAAAGGAGATACTGGCCATGGCTGCCGGGGTTGTGCCAGTAGGAACTGGAACCCCACTGGATTTCAATACTTTAGCTTTTCAGACGGCATTGTTAGACGGTTTGAATTCAAGAATGAAGGTAATTTTAGGACCCATAGATCCAGCTAGGGGATACCCGGAGTTAAAACAGGACATTTTTTGAGAAGCTGTCGTTTTTCAAGACACGCAGGGACAAGTGCTGGGACCTGCATCGCTGGCCTGATCAGAACCTCCGCGACTAAGAAGTCCTCCATTAGAGAGACGGCCGCGCTCAGCGTCGTCGGCCAGTGCTGGAGCACGCAGGCCCTCCCTCGGGTTGGGAGGATGTGCACAAAGTGCTCCAGGACAATCTGTTTGGCAACGTCATTTGCGGTCCATTGCTCGGGCTGCAGCCACCTCCAGCAGGCATCCTTCAACTCCTGGGGCCTGGCGTTCTTCTGGCCGGGGCTGCACTGGGTCTCTGCAGGGGTTCTGAGTCTTCCCCTGGAGGAGGGAGGGCAGGGCCTGGTCTGCCTCTGCAGCCAGGTCCATGTCTTCCGCCTCCAGGCCCTGCAGAGCCTCCTTTACGGTGCAGGTAATCTAGCGTGGAGCACATTGGCTCACGCCTTCCTCCGCCGCCTCTGAGGGCTCCGATAGGACTGGCAGCTCCTTTATCTCCACCCGAGGGGTCTTCTGCAAGACCTCTCAGAGCTGCTGGTCTTCTACCAGGACCTCCTCCAGACCTGGAAGCTCTTTTCAGCGACCAGGTCCGTTGTGGTCACCGAGGGGGCGGACCTCCTCACAGATCCCCTGCTACACAGCCCCGATCTACGTGTGCAGGTGGCAGAGTCTCCCTCGGTGCGCCGGAGGTTGGTCCTGGCAGAAACCACCAGGGTCGGAGACCTCCTGGACTACAACTGGGGGACTGGGTGGATCCCCATGCGCTCGGCCGGCGCATGGGGTTCTCCACCCTTCCGACCCCCCTATGTGTACTCCAGGAGGTGGGTGCTGCCTTGTCACCCACTTCTCTTGTCTTCCTGCGGCGGGCCCTGCGAGAGGGCGCTCTCCGCCCCCCTTATCCCAGGCCCTCTGGACCTTTTTATCGAGTCCCTGTTCCGCGAGGCCCCCCGGCTTCCCCACTCCCATACTCCGAGCCGGCAACCACCCTCCAGCCGGTTCATTTTCAAACCGTGCCCAGGGACCAACTGTACACGTTCGTGCTCCACACGTTCCATCTCCTCACCCTCTTGTCCCGCCCCGACACCAAGTAGCGGGACTATTTACCACCTGCGGAGGGTGAGGAGCCAGTGGGCCAACCTCTAGTCCACCCTGGTCCCACGGCCTGCCAGGAACATTGGTTGGTGGTTCCTTCACGGGGCCGTGAGCACGGGCGTGTATCTGGCCTGGTTCATCCCCATTCCCGAGGCCTGTCCCTTCTGCGGCGTGAGGGAGAACCAGGCGCACACCTATCTGGAACGTGCCAGGTTGCAGCCCCTATTCCAGCTGCACTTTTCCCCACACCTGTTCCTTTTTGCACACCCTATCCGTGGCTCCACGAAGTCGCGAGACCTCCTCGTCAACCTCCTCCTGGCTCTGGCCAAAGTCTCCATCTACACTACCAGGAGGAGGATGCTGGACGAGGGGGTGTTCTGCAACTGTGGGGCCTATTTCCATTCTTCCCTGGTCTCACGCCTCTGGGCAGTGTTCCACTGGGCAGCGTCCGCTGGCTCCCTTGACAGGTCTGAGGAGCAGTGGGCGCTGTCCAGGGTCCTCTGCTCGGTGTCCCCATCCGGTACCCTTGTTTTGAACCTGTGACCTTCACTCCCGACCCTGTTTTTCATTAGTTGTCCCCCGTATTTATTTGGTCCCTGGTTCCAGTGGTCCCACCCGCTAGGCTGGGGGAGGGGCCTTTAGAAGTGGGCGGCCTTGCGCCAGTCCACCTCCCAGGATTTCCAATAAGGCCTCACTATATGCACCCCACCCACGCTTCAAGACATTCGGAGGAGCGCGAGTCCACTGCTCTATCTTGGTGTTTACCTTTCCGCCACGCATCCTTTTCTGCCAGAGAACTGGCAGGGTTTGGAGACCAGGGTGGGTGAGGGGCTGCAGATGTTAGATGGGGTGGGATCTGAGTTACAACAGAGAATTCTTTCCTGGGTGCTGGCTGGCGAGTCTTGCCCACATGCTCAGGGTTTAGCTGATCACCATATTTGGGGTCGGGAAGGAATTTTCCTCCAGGACAGATTGGCAGAGGCCCTGGAGGTTTTTCGCCTTTCTCTGCAGCATGGGGCACGGGTCACTTGCTGGAGGATTCTCTGCACCTTGAGGTCTTTAAACCACGATTTGAGGACTTCAATAACTCAGACATAGGTTAGGGATTTGTTACAGGAGTGAGTGGGTGAGATTCTGTGGCCTGCGTTGTGCAGGAGGTCAGACTAGACGATCATAATGGTCCCTTCTGACCTTAAGGTCTATGAGACCCTGCGGGGGAGGGCACTGGTGCTTAACCTACTAGTTCTGTCCATGCTCTGGCACCTGCTCCACACCCTGTGTCCGGCCCCGGGGATCCTGGCCTGGCTCCAGAGGGTAGCTCTGGAGTTTTTCTGGCCGGGGCTGCACTGGGTCTCTGCAGGGGTTCTGAGGCTTCCCTAGAGAAGGGAGGACAGGGCCTGGTCTGCCTCCGCAGCCAGGTCCATGTCTTCCGCCTCCAGGCCCTGCAGAGACTCCTTTATGGTGCAGATAGTCCGATGTGGAGCACGTTGGCACACGCCTTCCTCCGCTGCCTCCTCCTCCTCCCTCTCTGCAGTCTGCTCTGGATGGGTACCATGTTTGCATCTTTGCCTATGGGCAAAACAATGTAATATTGGGCTGGTAAGAAAGAGATCCTGTCCTAATAGCACCCACTATCACCAGATACAGAAACAGATCTTAAGATGGTTAAAGAAAACTTAGTTTGATAGCATCCTGTTGGGCAAGAAATCTCCTATCAATAGTTGTGGTTGTGAAATCCTCATTTCTTTATTGTTTTGTCTTTACGGTCCCCACTTCTCTATTGTTTGTCCGGTCTCTGCTTGGTTCTTTGATTGTTTCTGTCTGTGACATAATTAATTTTGCTAGATTGGTTAGAAAATGTTGTTACAATATGTTTGGATTGGTTAGTAAAATTTTAGTAAAATGATTGGTTAAGGTCTAGCTAAGCAGGATTCAAGTTTCACTCTATAAACTGGGGTCCAAGAAGGAGACAAGCAGGAAGAAAGGACAGAAGAAGAAAAACTCACCTCTAAGACTCAGCCTAAGATCAAAGCTGCTAAGAATCCTCTGCAGGACCGTGATGTGCCACAACCAGGACCCAGACGAGACTGACCTGGCCTGGCCAACAGGGAAAGTCCGCCTGCTTGATCAGGGTTGGTGAGCAGAGCCCTGTTTGTTTAGCATGTGTATTCTGCTTGGTAATTGTCAATAAAGAGAGGACAAGGATATTACAGTGGAAGGCTCTTTCACTGGTAGAAGGTCCTGCAAACCCACAGAGGCTTAGGCCTGAGCCCTAGGAAGTGGGTAAAGGTGGATGCCCCCAGAGTGCGAGAGTAACAGAGATTTTTGTGCAGGTAACAGAGGCAGATGGAAGGGGGTTGCCCATGTCACCATGCTGCAGCTCCCCCCTCAACTCCATCTCTCCCCCTTCCAGGTGAACGAGTGCGTCATCGGAACAGCGCAGGCCAACAGGAAGTGAGGGGTGCCACCATCCTGGCTTGGCTGCAGGGTGCGGCTGGAGCCCTGTGGGACCAATGCTTTCTGCACTCACTGGGGCTGTGGGGTGGTGCATGGGTGTTTGATGCTGTGACGAAGCAGGGTCTTTCATCCTGTTATGTTCCACGTGAATCTTACTGTTCTATACTAACACAGTGCGTACCTCCATTTCCCTGTGTACGGCACCAATGCCTAGTGGTGGGAATTGGGTGTGTGACTTTTGCTGATGCCCTCGGGGCAGGTAAGGCTGCCCAGCTGACTGGATGATGGCTTTGTAACCTGAGACCCAGGAGGGGGATGTGACCAAGTGACACTTTGCCTGGGAAGCAAGACAAAGACCGGAGGAGGAGCAAGGGACCTGGGGGAGGCCAGGCAGCAGGATCCAGGGCAGTCTGCTGTGGGGGACTGGAAGAGGGGAGCCCAGGGCCCCCCAAGATCAGGGGTTCTCAAACTGGGGGTTGGGACCCCTCAGGGGGTCCCAAGGTTATTACATGGGATGGCGCGAGTGGTCAGCCTCCACCTCAAACCCCGCTTTTCCTCCAGCATGTATAATGGTGTTAAATATATAAAAACGTGTTTTAAATTGATAAGGGGGGGGGGTCACACTCAGAGGCTTGCTATGTGAAAGGGGTCACCAGTACAAAAGTTTGAGAACCACTGCCCAAGATGGACTCGGCTGAAAGTCACTGATTTCTGTGCTAACAAGATCTATTCTACCCTGTGTTCCTGTCGGCTAATAAACCTTGTTTTGCAATGCTGGCTGAGAGTCATGGCTGACTGCGGAGTTGGGGTGCAGGGCCCTCTGGCTTCCCCAGAGGTCCTGTCCAGGTGTACCCACCATGGGGAATTGTACGGTGTGAACCAGGATGCTGAATGCTCCAAGGTCAGACCAGGAAGACGGTAGCCGAGGAGGCTTTTTTCCCTAGGCAGCATGCCCTGAAGGGAGTCACGCCACCCCAGAGTCCTGGCTGGCTTCATACAGACCATTTCCAGAGCAACGGACCTGTGGGTCCATGACAACTGGTGGCAGTGGTGGGATAAACTGTACCCCATGGACAAAGTATCCTGCAGTGAGTGACGGGGGAGCAGTAGAACGAAGGGGGATTAGCAGGCATGCTGAAGGCTGAGAGGTGCGGTTCCAGGAGGTGGAGGAGCCTAAGCTTAACCCCAAGAGAGAGCAGACCCCCGAGAAGGGCTGTCACATTGAAGTGGTTGGGGAGCTGAGAGAGCACAGGGCTAGGAGTCCGTGACCACTTGGGAACAGCGTGGAGACGGCCTATAACCATCTCCTTAAGAAGGACATTGTAGAGCTGTGCAGAGAGAGGGCTGCACATTGGAAAGCTCCCCAAGGCACAGCTCACTGCTCAGTTGGAAAAGGAGGATCGCTCTAAGGAGCCGGTTCCTGACCCAGCTGGGGCCATGACAGAGCCTGGGAGCAGCCAGGCAGCCCCAAGGGCCACACCAGTCCCCAACCCAACTGAGGCCGCGGGAGGGGCTGAGAGCAGCCAGGCGATCCTGGGACCCACCTCCCTGACCAGCAGGGGATCTTCCCACTGTGGAGCTGAAACTGAAAGAATGGGAGGACAGTGAGAGACAGCGGAAGTATGGGGAAGAGCAGACATGCATGAACTGGCGATGGCAGAGCTGAGAGGCAGAGGGACCCCTACCATGGTGAGTGGGGATGGTCCCAGGGTGGCCAAGCCCACAGGGAACTCAGATATAAAGTTGCTGCCTGCGCCAGTTTAAGGAAGGGAGGATAAGATGCCTTCCTTACTGCTTTTGAGAAGGCTGCAATGTGCACCAGATTGACCCTGCAAACAGGCTCTGGCATCTCACCCCCTTACTGGGCCCCAAGGCCATAGCGATGTTCAGCCAGATAGATGGAGTGGAAGCAGGGGACTATGCACTGTTCAAACAAACCCTGCTGCTTGTCTTGCTTCTTGTTTTTAATACTGGTACGGACTCAGCGTGAGTGCTGGACATAAAAGGTCTTTTACAGCTGCTGGCTGCGTGCACTCGGGGCCTGGGGGGGGGGGGGTGTCACTGTCCGAGCCTCTAGGTGGGTGCCCAGTGACAATATGGTTTTAGGGAAAGTGAGAGCCTGATCTAGACCCTCATTCAGCTGCTCCACCGCCCAGCTGGGCCTTGGCTGTATTGTCGTCAGCTGGAACCAGGTCTCTCTGGCCAGGAACGTAGGGTCTCCCCGTGTGAGAGCCTCTCTGCTGCTGTTCATCTACCAGCTCCATCTCCACTGCCAGCCCCGGCAGACACCCCCACCCCCCAATTCCACTCAGGGGCAGGGCAGGTCACCAGGGGCCCAAGTAGGGGTGCCAACTGTCTAATCACACACACCCAAACACCCCTGCCCCGAGGCCACACCCCTGCCCCACGCCACTCACTGCTTCCCTCCTCCCTGTCAGTTGCTCTCTCCCACCCTCACTCACTTTCACTGGGCTGGGGCAGGTGGTTGGGGTGCAGGAGTGGGAGCGGGCTCAGGGCTGGGGTGCAGGCTCTGGGAGAGAGAGTTTGGGTGCGGGAGGGGGCTCCGGGCAGGAGCTCAGGGCTGGGGCAGGGGGTTGGGGAGCAGGCTCTGGGAGAGAGAGTTTGGGTGTGGGAGGGGGCTCCAGGAGAGGGCTCCAGGCTGGGGGTATTGGTGCAGGACGGAGTGTGGTCTCTGGGAGTGAGTTTGTGTGCAGGAGAGGATTCAGGGCTGGGGCAGGGAGTTGGGGTGCAGGAGGGGATGAGGGCTCCAGGATTGGGTAGGAGGTTGGAGTACAGGACGGGGGTAGAGGTGTGGGCTCTGGGAGGGGGCTCAGGGCTGGGTCAAGGGGCAGTGCGGGCTCCAGGAGGCAGTTTGGGTGCAGGAGGGGGTTCAGGGCTGGGAGTTGGGGTGCAGGCTCCAGAAGGGGCCGTGGCATGCAGGAGGGGGAGTGGTCTCGGGGAGAGGGCTCAGAGCAGGGAGTTGGGGTGCAGGAGGGGATGTGGTCTCTGGGAGGGGGCGTAGGGCAGCGACACAGGATTGGGGTGCAGGAGGGGGCTCAGGGCAGGGGGTTGGGGTGCAGGAGGAGGTGTGGTCTCTGGGAGGGGGCCCAGGGCAGGGGGTTGGGGTGCAGGAGGGGGGTGGTCTTTGGGAGGTGGCTTAAGGCAGGGACAGGGGGTTGGGGTGCAGGAGGGGGAGTGGTCTCGGGGAGGGGGCTCAGGGCAGGGACAGGGTTGGGATACAGGAGGGGGATCAGGGCAGGGAGTTGGGGTGCAGGAGGGGGTGTGGTCTCTGGGAGGGGATTGGGGCAGGGACAGGGGTTGGGGTGCAGGAGGCTTGGTGCAGGGGGTTGGGTTAGGATTGGGGCTCAGGGCAGGGACGGGGGTTAGGGTGCAGGCGGGTGGTGGTCTCTGGGAGGGGGCTCAGGGCAGGGAGTTGAGGTGCAGGAGGGGGTAGTCTCTGGGAGGGGGCTTAGGGCAGTGACAGGGGATTGGGGTGCAGGAGGGGGCTCAGGGCAGGGAGTTGAGGTGCAGGAGGGGGTAATCTCTGGGAGGGGGCTTAGGGCAGTGACAGGGGTTTGGGGTGCAGGAGGGGGCTCAGGGCAGGGATGGGGGGTTGGGCTGCAAGAGGTTAGGGTGCAGGAGGGGGATCAGGGAATTGGGGTGCAGGCAGGTGGTGGTCTCTGGGAGGGGGCTCAGGGCAGAGAGTTGGGGTGCAGGAGGGGGTGTGGTCTCTGGGAGGGGGCATAGGGCAGGGACAGGGGTTTGGGGTGCAGGAGGTGGCTCAGAACTGGGGCAGGGGGTTGGGGTGCAGGAGGGGGATCAGGGAATTGGGGTGCAGGCAGGTGGTGGTCTCTGGGAGGGGGCTCAGGGCAGGGAGTTGAGGTGCAGGAGGGGGGGTGGTCTCTGGGAGGGGGTATAGGGCAGCGACAGGGGATTGGGGTGCAGGAGGGGGCTCAGAACTGGGGCAGAGGATTGGGGTGCAGGAGGGGGCTCAGGGCAGGGGGTTGGGGTGCAGGAGGGGGTGGTCTCTGGGACAGGGATCAGGGCAGGGAGTTGGGGTGCAGGAGGGGGGTGGTCTCTGGGAGGGGGTATAGGGCAGCGACAGGGGATTGGGGTGCAGGAGGGGGCTCAGGGCAGGGAGTTGGGGTGCAGGAGGGGGGCGTGGTCTCTGGACGGGGATCAGGGCAGGGAGTTGAGGTGCAGGAGGGGGGGTGGTCTCTGGGAGGGGGTATAGGGCAGCGACAGGGGATTGGGGTGCAGGAGGGGGCTCAGAACTGGGGCAGAGGATTGGGGTGCAGGAGGGGGCTCAGGGCAGGGGGTTGGGGTGCAGGAGGGGGTGGTCTCTGGGACGGGGATCAGGGCTGCAGGCTCTGGACCGCTCGGCAGCACAGCAGGGCTGAAGCAGGCTCTCTGCCTGCCGTGGGTCAGTACAGCTCCATCCGAAGAAGTGAGGTTTTTACCCACGAAAGCTTATGCCCAAATAAATCTGTTAGTCTTTAAGGTGACACCAGACTCCTTGTTGTTTTTGTAGATACAGACTAACACGGCTACCCCCTGATACTTGACAGCTCCGAGAAGCACCCCTGCGCATGCGCCAATGGCTGCTCCCACTTCCGTACACGGCCATTAGCGGCTGCCATGTTTGTGTACGGCGTACACGTGACTCGCCGCGACAGTGGCGAGCCGGAGGCAGCGGCCACGGGATGGGGCAATAGGCCCGCCTGATGGATGGAACAAACCGCGCAGGCGCGATAGGTACCCACCGCCGGCTGCCGAGCGGGGGTGCCATCTTCTCAGGGACAGGCTGAGCGGCACATGCGCAAACCCAGCTGTCAGATGCCATCTTGTCACTCGGCTTTATTCAAGCCGCGCGTGCGCACTGAGCAGGCTTGGGCGGTGCTAGGATAGGTTTGAGCCGTGGAGCGCTCCATGTTGTACGGTAGCTCATCGGGTCCAGTCCAGCCCCTCTCCTTAAATGGAACAATGGTCTACCCGACCGCCTGAGGGAACAGAACAGTGCCCGGATGTACAGCGCGTCCAAGGGCATTCCCCCCCCCCATAGGCGGCCTGGGACCGCCCCCACCCATAATGGAATGGAACAGTCCGCCCCTCTCCCTCAAGGTGCAACAGAGCAGCCCCGACTCCTCTCCCGTGGGACGGGACGGTCTAGCATGGGTCTCAGGCCTCTGATTGGCGGAACGGGATTACGTGACGTAAGAAAGACGAAGGCACTTTCCGTACGGGAAAATGGCCGCTCCCATGTGCGGTAACGTAAGGGCTGTACAAGAAGACGGCGGGTCGCGTCTTGTCTCGTTCGCTCATTGGCTCGGCGTATGCGACGCTCTTGTCGCGGCTCCAGACCCAGAGGCAATCCCTCGCTCTGATTGGGCCGCAGCTCCGTAACCTATCGCCGTACGCTATCATGGCGGCGCCCGCTGGTAACAAAGGGCCACTTCCGGTCCTGCGCACTCCGGGGAGGAGGGGAACTCGGTTTTTCCGGTGCTGGGCTTCGGAGGAGGAACCAGGAGGAGGGTGAGCGCGCGAGGGCTGGGGGGCGGGGCAGGGCCTGGGGTGTCGGGGGGGGGCGCTTGGGGTCGGGGAGGATCTGTGGGGCGGGGACAGGGCCTGGGGGGGGTGGAGGATCTCTGGGGTGGGGGGGCGGGATGTGGAGGATCTGTGGGGTGGGGTCGGGGAGGATCTGTGGGGCGGGGACAGGGCCTGGGGGGGTGGAGGATCTCTGGGGTGGGGGCGGGGGGGACGACAGGGCCTGAGGACAGATATGGGGTATGGGATGTGTATGGCTATTAGGGTGACCAGATGTCCTGATTTTATAGGAACAGTCCCAATATTTGGGCATTTTTTTTATATGGGCTCCTATTACCCCCCACCCCCTGTCCCGATTTTTCACACTTGCTGTCTGGTCACCCTAATGGCTATAGGTGGGGTAAGGTCTGGGGTGAAGTGATATGTGGGTAGCAGGGTGGGGGGGAGATATAGGGTGGCTCCCGGGGATGGGGTGAGGTTTGGATATGGGATAGCTACAGGATGGGGGCTGTGTACCGGGGGGGGTGAGAGGCAGGTACAGGATGGGGATGAGGCAGATGCTGGATCCCAGGGTGGGTGAGGGGCTATATAGGGAAAGCATTAGGTATGTGGTGGGGGGGATATAGGGCAGGCGCTGGTTACTGGCTGGGGTATATAGGGAAGTAGGATTGGCATTGGGGGTGGGTACTGGGCCTGGCATGGAGTTAAGGCTACACAGTGGATACTGGGGGTAGATCCAGCACTCACAGTTCTATCTCCCCATGCAGGCAGTGCCCCCTGGGACTGAGACCGCCTGCACTGTGGGGGTTACTCCCCGTGGGCCCCCCCTCCGGGATGTGCCCTGCCCTCAGGCCCCCCCTGCAGCTCTGATCCCCAACCCAGGCAGTGACCTACCCCCATGGCTGCCACAGTGGAGAGCAACATCATCATCTTGGATGATGAGGAGGAGGGGCTGCCACCACCTATGCCCAGGGAGCCCCCAGGGCCCGCCTCTGCCTCCCCCCAGCCCAGTGGGACCCCCACCAAGAAACCAGATCCCCTGGCCCAGCATGGTGGCAGCTTCAAGACTGAGAATGAACGTCTCTTTGCAGAGGTGAGTGCCCCTGGTAGAGTCCCCATCGCCCATGTATGGCCTTCCCTAGCTATGTACCCCTGTTTTCCCCCGCCCCCACATATACCCCTCCCACAGCCATGGACTTTTGTGTCCCTTCCGCATATCCCCCACCCTGTATCCTGTTCCCTGCCCCCCGAGCCAGCCAGTCCCTGGAGGGGAAAGGTCTCGTGTCCCATTCCCCACCCCCCTGAGCCACCTCTGGGGCTGGATTGGAGCCAGCACCCCCTAGACGGGAAAGGCCCCGTGTCTCATTCCTCAGTCAGCTAGCCTGTGAGGCTTGGGGCTTACTCTGCCCTGGCTAAGTCTACTGGGCTGATCCTGCCCTGTGGGTCTGAGCCCAGCCCGCTCCCCCCCTCCCCCGTTGTGAAAGGGGCTTGGGAGGGAGGCCTGTGTGGCTTGAAGCGTGAACAGCCCACGGCTTGTGGGATCTGGGAGGGGTGGAGATGAGTGGGTTTCCAGGGCTGACCCAGCTGGGGGGAGGAGGTTCTGGTTTTGGTTCTTTATCAAACCCTGGGAAGTGAAAGTGCTCGGGGAGGCGTTCCTGTGAACAGGGGCCCTGTCCCCCCAAGCCCTCTCCCCTGAGCCGGGTCCACTCCCCACAACGCCCTGTGACTTCCATCAGTGCCTTGCTGCCCTGGGCTCTGCCACCCTCGGTCCCCTGCCCCACTGGCCCTGCTGTCCATGTGACCACCTCTGTGTTGTGTGAGCATGTGCGCCCCTCGCCCTAGCTCTGTCTCCACCTGGTCCGGACACCCATTCTCCCTTCCGCCTGGTCCTGGAGTGCTGGCACCCATCTGACCCTTCCCCCATGCCTCTCTCCCCAGTTCCTGGAGTGCTGTAGCCGGCTGACAGAGGAGCACCCTGAGGTGATCCCATTCCTGGCCAGCCGGCACCAGAAGGCCGGTGCCGAGTTCCTGGCCTCAGCTGAGTTTCGCAACGTGCTGGGGCGCTGCCTGACCCGTGTGCAGAGCAAGCGCAGCAAAGTCTACGTCTACATCAACGAGCTGTGCACCGTGCTCAAGGCCCACACGCAGCGCCGCAAGCTGGCGCTCAGCTCAGCCCCAGCCCCCACCGCCCCCCACCAGCCGGAGCCCGCAGCGCCCGAGGCGGAGGGGGAGGGGACGTCGGGACAGCGTGGCACTGGCTCCAAGCGGCAAATCCGCTACCTGGAGAACCTGCTGCGTGTCTACATGGGGGAGATCCGGCGGCTGCAGGAGCGGGAGCTGGACCTGGCTGAGCTGGACAACGAGGACTCCACCTACCTGCAGGAGAGCCGGCTCAAGCGCAAGATGATGCACATCTTCGAGCGGCTGTGCCAGCTCAAGCAGTGCAGCAGCCTGACGGGCCGGGTGATCGAGCAGCGCATCCCCTACCGGGGCACCCGCTACCCGGAGGTCAACCGGCGCATCGAGCGCTTCATCAACCGGCCCGACGTCTTCCCCGACTACACTGACATCCTCAAGGTGATCCAGAAGGCCAGTGCCCGCCACAGCCTGGGCCTGGCCAAGCGCCAGATGCAGAGCATGGCATTGGATGCCTTCCGCGAGGTGGGCAACCGCCTGCAGGAGCGGCGCCACCTCGACCTGGTCTACAACTTCGGTAGCCACCTCACCGACCAGTACCGGCCTGGTGAGAGCATGGGGAGATGGGGGGGGGGGGGGGCGCGTACCAGCCTGGTGAGAGCGCGGGGGGATGGGGGGGCGTACTGACCAGTACCGGCCTGCTGAGAGCATGTGGGGGGCATACCGGCCTGGTGAGAGCATGGGGAGATGGGGGGGGGGCACGTACCAGCCTGGGGAGAGCGTGGGGAGATGGGGGGAGGGGCACGTACCAGCCTGGTGAGAGCGCGGGGGGATGGGGGGGGGCGTACTGACCAGTACCGGCCTGGTGAGAGCATGGGGAGATGGGGCGGGGGGCGTACTGACCAGTACCGGCCTGGTGAGAGCATGGGGAGATGGGGCGGGGGGCGTACCGGCCTGGTGAGAGCATGGGGAGATTGGGGGGGGGTGCGTACCAGCCTGGTGAGAGCGCGGGGGGATGGAGGGGGCGTACTGACCAGTACCGGCCTGGTGAGAGCATGGGGGGTGGGGGGCGCGTACTAGCCTGGTGAGAGCGCGGGGGGGATGGGGGGGGCGTACTGACCAGTACCGGCCTGGTGAGAGCATGGGGGGGGGGGGGCATACCGGCCTGGTGAGAGCGCGGGGGAATGGGGCAGGGGCGGGGGGCGTACTGGCCTGGGGGGGTGCGGGGGGGGATGCGTACCAGCCTGGTAAGAGCGTGGGGAGGGAAGGGATGCATAATGACCAGTACCGGCCCGGTGAGAGCATGCGCAGGGGTGTGTACCAACCAGTACCGGCCCGGTGAGAGGGGGGAAGGGGGGGCATACTGACCAGTGCTGGGCTGGTGAGAGGGCACGCAGGACATAACTTTTGCTGGCCTGGTGAAACCATTCAGGGGTGGGGCAGCATTGGTTGGGGAGGGCAGGGAAGGACAGACGAGGCCCTACCCAGTCATAGTAGAGAGAAGGGCAGGTGGGGTTATCCCAGGTTGGGGATGGGAGGGGGAGTGTTTCCGTTCGGGGCCCCTCTGACCCCCTCCCCCCCGTGTGCAGACACTGACCCTGCCCGAAGGGACTCTGCACTGGCCCGGCGGCTGCGGGAGAACCGCGAGGTGGCGCTGACGCGGCTGGACAGTGTCGTCTCGCGCTATGCCCAGCTGCAGGACGAGAGCGAGGAGGAGGAGCGTGTCCGCAAGAGAGCTGCCCAAGCCCGTGGCAGCGCCACCCCCCGGCAGGAGGGGCTGCTGCCCCACCCTGCCCCATGGCGCCAGACCCAGGGGAGGGGCAGCCCCAACCGCAGGTGAGGTGGGGTGCATACAGCTCCCAAGCTGTGCCATGTGCTTTGCCCAGCCCCCTGCGTGGGGAAGGAGTACTTCGGGCTCCTGGGCTGCCTGCGTGAGCTGTGCCCTGTAGCTGCACAGCACTTGACAGCAGGGCTCCCAGCGTGGAGAGGCTGTGTGTGGGGGTGGGAGTAGGGAAACGAAGGGAGTTTGTAGACAGGCCTGTGGGGACACAGCTGGCGTTACGCCCCTTTCTCCACCCTCCCCAGGGCAGCCCCAGCACGAGCGCCACAAGCCAAGGGGCACTTGCGGTCAGTGAGGAGGATGACGATGACTCGGAGGAGGAAGAGCCGTCATCAGACACAGACATTGAGGAGGAGCTGCAGCAGAGCCAAGAAGGTGGGGAGGAGGAAGAAGAGGATGCAGCCATGCAAGGTACGTACCGCACAGAGCCAGGACTCCTGGGTTCTATCCCAGCTCTGGGAGGGGAGTGGTGTCTAGTGGGTAGAGCAGGGGGGCACTGGGAGCCAGGACTCCTGGGTTCTGTCCCTGGCTCTGGAGGGGAGTGGTGTCCAGTGGGTTAGAGCAGGGGGGCTGGGAGCCAGGACTCCTGGTCCTATTCTGTGGTGACTCTCCTAGATGCAGAAGCAGCAGGTGAGGACACGGCAGGGGACCAGGAGGACCAGTGCATGGAGTTGGGCCTGGAGCCGGGCCTGGAGCCACTGCCATGCTCGTCAGGCGGGGAGGATCTGGAGGACGAGGATGAGGACGACGAGGATGAGGAGGACGAAGAAGAGGATGAAGATGAGGAGCCCCTGCCCCTTGCAGAGGGCCAGGGGCCCCCGTCCCCCAAGGAGGAGGAGGGGCCACCATTCAGCCCGGTGCAGGAGCTGTTTGTGCTGGAGATTGAGGCGCTGCCCCTGGAACTCAGCGAAACACCACCCCCCTCCCCTCAACTCCCAGGGGGCTCTGAGGCCACCCCAAAGGCTGCCCCCTTGTCCCAGAGCCCTCTGAGGCCACCCCACTGGGCCCCGCCTCCCCTGAGACGGTCTTTTTCACGGACTGAGCAGGAGGTCTCCCTGAAGGAGCCTGCTAGTTTCGCGGTGAAGCAGGAGGGAGGTGGCATGGGGGACTCCGGGCTCCGGACTCAACCCCCTGCCAAGAGAAGGCAGCTGTCTGTCCCCAGGAGCCCCCTTGCCCGGCCCTTGGAGAACGGGGGCAGCATGATCAGCTCCACCAGCTTCAACGGCAGCGCTGGGCCCCCAGCCTGCAAGAGGGGACGCCAGGAGCTGCCCTGTGGCAACAGGTGGGGGCAAGGGGAGACAGGCCAGGCAGGCAGTGTGTGAGGTGGGGGGAGCTGTGTGTGACAGGTGAGGAGACGGCAGGGGAGAAGGAACGGGCTCTGCACATCAAGGAGGGATGCTGGGCTGGAGCTGACACTGTGGGTCCCTCCCTTGTCCTGCTCCTGACTGGGAACTACAGCAATGGGTGTGGGGGTCTTTGCATGGGGGGCCTTGGGGGGCAGTTACTGTCAGGTATGGTGGCCACTCCAGCCCTTCCGTGTCCAGCCATCCCCAGCGGTGAAGGGGGCTGGGGAGTAGAGCCTGTTCCAAGGGGCCCATGGGTTCAAGAACCATCTTCCCTCTTGGACTGCCAGGGGGAGGGTGGGCCCTGGTATGGGGGTGCAATGCAGGAGAAGGAACCCTGCCCCTGGTGTGATGGGCTGACTCCAGGTGCCACCCATGCTGTCCCCTCCCCCATGACCCCATCTCTCCCGCCCTTGCCAGCAGCTGCCTGGAGGTTCACAGCATCGGCTCAGAGGATGAGGACTTGGAGCTGCCGCTAGATGGCCTGCTGCCCCGCAGCCCCCTGCCTGACTCCACCCGTGCCGATTCGCCCTTCGAGAGCTTGGTCAGCAGCTCCCAGGGCAGCCCGCAGCTGTGCCAGCGCCTCTTGCCCAAGGCCTGCAAGGTGAGGGGCTGGCTGAGATGGGGGGTGAGTGGGGATGCCAGTTTGGGTGAGAGGTGGCCTGACCATGTGTCCCTGCCCTGCTCTTTCCCCAGACCAGCGTGGCGACTCAGTGTGACCCGGAGGAGATCATCGTTCTGTCGGACTCGGATTAGACCCCCTGCCTGCCCAGGGGGGCTGGAGACTCTGGGGGGCAGGGAGGGTGACAGGGTTGGTTTGTGGCTGGTTCTGGGGTGGGGTTAAGGGGGTGGAGCAGAGCCCTCCCCATCTCCTGGGCTGCCCCTCCCTCTTTGTACAAAAGAAATGTTTAAAAAACAAAAAAAAAACCCAAAAATAAAATCTTTTTCTTACTCACCGGCTGCTGGCTCTGGGCTGTGACTGAGCTGGGGGGCAGTAAAGGGATATGGGGTGGGGAGCCTGGGGGGGCAGGTGGTTCTGTGGGGGGAGGGGAGGGGTCTGAGCTGGGGGGGGCAGTAAGAGGACATGGGGGAGCCTGGGGGGTAGGTGGCTCTTTGGTGGGAGGGGAGGGGTCTGAGCTGGGGGGCAGTAAGAGGACGGGGGGGGAGCCTGGGGGGCAGGTGGCTCTGTGGGGGGAGGGGAGGGGTCTGAGCTGGGGGGCGGTAAGAGGAAATGAGGGGGGAGCCTGGGGGGCAGGTGGCTCTGTGGGGGGAGGGGAGGGGTCTGAGCTGGGGGGCAGTAAGAGGACATGGGGGGGGTCTGGGGGGGTAGGTGGCTCTGTGGGGGAGGGGTCTGAGCTGGGGGGCAGTAAGAGGACATGGGGGGTAGGTGGCTCTGTGGGGGGAGGGGTCTGAGCTGGGGGCAGTAAGAGGACATGGGGGGAGTCTGGGGGGCAGGTGGCTCTGTGGGGGGAGGGGTCTGAGCTGGGGGGGCGGTATGAGGACATGGGGGAGCCTGGGGGGCAGGTGGCTCTGTGGGGGGAGGGGAGGGGTCTGAGCTGGGGGGGCGGTAAGAGGACATGGGGGAGCCTGGGGGGCAGGTGCCTCTGTGGGGGGAGGGGAGGGGTCCTGAGCTGGGGGGGCAGTAAGAGGACATGGGGGGAGCCTGGGGGTAGGTGGCTCTTTGGTGGGAGGGGTCTGAGCTGGGGGGCAGTAAGAGGACATGGGGGGGTCTGGGGGGTAGGTGGCTCTGTGGGGGGGGGAGGGGAGGGGTCTGAGCTGGGGGGCAGTAAGAGACTTGGGGGGCAGGTGGCTCTGTGGGGGAGGGTCCGGGCTGTGACTGAGCTGTGGGGACGCTAAGGGGTAAAGAGCGTGGGGGGGCAAGTGGCTCCGGGGGGGAGGGGAGGGGTCTGAGCTGGGGGGCAGTAAGAGGACATGGGGGGAGCTTGGGGGGCAGGTGGCTCTGTGGGGGGAGGGTCCGGGCTGTGACTGAGCTGTGGGACGCTAAGGGGTAAAGAGCGTGGGGGGGCAAGTGGCTCTGTGGGGGGAGGGGAGGGGTCTGAGCTGGGGGGCAGTAGAGGACATGGGGGGAGCCTGGGGGGCAGGTCTGGGCTGTGACTGAGCTGGGGGGCAGTAAGAGGACACGGGGGAGCCTGGGGGGCAGGTGGCTCTGTGGGGGAGGGGTCTGAGCTGGGGGGCAGTAAGAGGACATGGGGGGGAGCCTGGTGGGTAGATGGCTCTGTGGGGGGAGGGGTCTGAGCTGGGGGGCAGTAAGAGGACATGGGGGAGCCTGGGGGGCAGGTGGCTCTGTGGGGGGAGGTCTGGGCTGTGACTGAGCTGGGGGGCAGTAAGAGGACATGGGGGGTAGATGGCTCTGAGCTGGGGGGCAGTAAGAGGACATGGGGGGAGCCTGGGGGGCAGGTGGCTCTGTGTGGGAGGGTCTGGGCTGTGACTGAGCTGTGGGGGCGCTAAGGCGTAAAGAGCGTGGGGGGGCAAGTGGCTCGGGGGGGGGGCACAGCTGGCGGGGGCGGGGCTAGCCGGGGAGGCCCCGCCCCGTGCCGGCCCTGTCAGTCACGGAGGAGGGAGTTAAAGAGCAGGTGGAGCCGTCGGAGGCCGCTTTTCTCAAGGAACAGAGCCTGCGCAACGCTGATCCCTTAAAGGCCCGGTATTTAAAGGCGAAATTGCGGTGTCGGCCGACGTTGGCTCAGTGGCGGAGAACGGCGGCTGGGCCTGCCCCTTTAAGAGGACGGGGTTAAGGGGCTTCACACTCTGTGCGCGGGGCGGGCTGGGTCGCGTTAAAGGGTAGGGCCCCGTGTCGGCAGATAGTGCCCCATAGCAGCCTGAGAGCGACGGCGCCTGCCCCTTTAAGCCAGGCGGGGCCGGGGACTCGGGGAGGAGGGTGAGTAACAAGATGGTGGCGGCGGCCTGAGAGCCCCGGAGCGCGAGCGGGCGGGTGAGCGCGGGGGGGCGAGGGGCTGGGGGGCGACATGAGGGGGGAGGGGCCCAGGGGTCTAGGAGCGGGGGGGGCCTGGGGGTGACATGAGGGGGGAGGGGCCCGAGGGGGCGGGGAGGAGCTGGGGGGTACAATGAGGGGGGAGGGGCCCGAGGGGTCTAGGGGCGGGGGGGGGACCTGGGGGTGACATGAGGGGGAGGGGCCCGAGGGGTCTGTGGGCAGAGGATCTGGGGGGGTGACATGAGGGGGGAGGGGCCCGAGGGGGCGGGGGGACCTGGGGGGTGCAATGAGGGGGGAGGGGCCCGAGGGGTCTAGGGGCGGGGGGGGGACCTGGGAGGGTGACATGCGGGAGAGGGGCCCCAGGGGTCTGTGGGCAGAGGGGCTGGGGGGTGCAATGAGGGGGGAGGGACCTGGGGGTGACATGAGGGGGAGGGGCCCGAGGGGTCTGTGGGCAGAGGATCTGGGAGGGTGACATGAGGGGGGAGGGGCCCGAGGGGTCTAGGGGCGGGGGGGGACCTGGGAGGGTGACATGCGGGAGAGGGGCCCCAGGGGTCTGTGGGCAGAGGGGCGGGGGGGTGGGTTTCATGAGGAGGAGGGGCCCGAGGGGTCTGTGGGCAGAGGATCTGGGGGGTAACATGAGGGGGGAGGGGCCCGAGGGTTGAGGGGCTGGGGATTGGGGCACTGTGCGGGAGGCCAGTTGGCTTTGAGGTTGCAGGGGACTAGGGGCAGGGTAGGAGATGGAAGGAGGGCTGGGGGGTGACATGACATGAGGGACACTGGGGTGGCTGGGAAGTGAGCTGTGGGGGGTATAAGGTGGGGGAGCTGTTGGGGAGGGGGAAGGAGGCAGACCTAGAATTGGCGGGGGAAGCAGCTCTGTGCGGGTTGAGATGGGCTATGGGAGGTTTGCAGGAGGGAAGTATAAGGTCTGAGGTTGTGATGGGGTGTTGCCTGAGAGTTGGGGGTTGGGGGAGGTTATGACCTGAGGGGTGGGGGGTGTCAGGGGCAGTTATGAGTTGGGGGCTGGGAGCCAGGCAGGGGCTCAGGGGTTATTTTATTATAAGGACCTAAGAGCGACCACAGTGGGTCCGACCAATTATCCATCTAGCCTGGTGTCCAGTGGCAGATGCTTCAGAGGGAATGAACAGAAAGGGGCAGTTATCGAATGATCCATCCCCTGTCGCCCACTCCCAGGTTCTGGCAGACACTCTCTTATTCACTTTCTCACCTCTGCCGTACCCCCTCAGTCGTCTCTTTTCCAAGCTGAACACTCCCAGTTGTTTTACTCTCTCCTCATATGGAAGCCGTTCCATCCCTCTGATCATTTTTGTAGCCCTTCTTTGTACTTTTTGCAATTCCAATATATCTTTTTTGAGATGGGACGAACAGATCTGCCTGCGGTATTCAAGATGTGGGCGTACCATGGATTTATAGAGAGGCAATATGACCTTTTCTGTCTGATTATCTATCCCTTTCCTAACGGTTCCCAACATTCTTTACTGGTTTTGGCTGCCGCTGCCCACTGAGTGGATGTTTTCAGAGAACTATCCACGACTCCAAGATCTCTTTCTTGAGGGGTAACAGCTAATTTAGACCCCATCATTTTATATGTATAGTTGAGATGATGTTTTCCAGTGTGCATTACTTCGCATTTATCAACCTTGAATTTCACCTGCCCCCTATGGTCCATTCCAGAAAGGGTTAAATATCTCAGTGAATCTCCTCAGATCCCAGGCCTGCCCTTCTCCCTGTGCTGGGGGGTCTGGGTCACAGGATCTGTGGCGGGGGCCCAGACAGAAGTCCCCCTTCCTGCCCGGGGATCTTTGGAATGCAGCATTTGAGAAAGGAGGTGGGGTCTCCTTAGCACCCCACAGAGAGGATCTCTGGGACACCGGATTGTTGGGGGTGTCTCCCAGCACCCCACAGCTCTAATCCTCTGTCTCTCGCAGGCAGTGCATCCCCGGCACCATGGACCCGGCGTGCGGTGCCATTGTGCACGTGGACTTCCCTGAGATCACCAGCGCCCTGCTGGAAAACCTGAACCAGCAGCGGGTGGAGGGCAAGCTGTGCGACATCTCCATCCACGTGCAGGGCCGGGTGTTCCGGGCCCACCGGGCCGTGCTGGCCGCCTCTTCGCCCTACTTCCACGACCAGGTGCTGCTGAAGAACATGACGTCCATCGTGCTGCCCAACGTCATGGACCCGGGTGCCTTCGAGACGGTGCTGGGCTCCGCATATACTGGCAAGCTGAGCATGGCCTCAGACGAGATCGTCAATTTCCTCACCGTGGGCAGCGTGCTGCAGATGTGGCACATTGTGGACAAGTGCACGGAGCTGCTCAAGGAGGGGCGCGGCACCGCCGGCCCCTCACCTTCCTCCTCCTTCCGCGCCCACTCCAGCCGCACCAGCGAGAATCAGTCCCCCAGCAGCAGTAACTACTTCAGCCCCCGGGAGACGGGTGAGGGGCTGGAGCACGGGCCTGCCAAGTATGCACTGCGAGGGGCGGCGGGTGGCTTAGAGCGGGATGGATCGGAGGGGCCGGACGAGGAGGTGATCTTCCAGGCCGAGAAGGGTCCCACCCGCTGCCCCGAGCCCTTCTCCGGCGGCAGCAAGTTCATCCTGGAGACGGACGATGATGTGAGTGACAGCGGCGGGGATGGGGGCAGTGGTGGGGGCGGGGGGCGGCGCCCAGCCTACGTGCAGCCCAGCATCATGCCCCAGAAGCAGTGGGTGTACATCAAGAAGGAGCGGTCCCAGGAGGACTTGGTGCTGACATGCGAGGAGGATGAGGACCCGGTGGAGGTGGGGCCGGCCCCCGGTGAGCCCCCCCTCAGCATCAGTGACGTGCGTACGCTGACCGAGCCTTCCGGGGCCAAGCTGGAGGAGCAGGTCAACTTCTGCGAGTCCTCGGAGGACTTCCCCTCGCCCTACGAGGGGCTGGAGGAGGGGCCGGGCGGCGGCAGCAGCTTTGCCCAGCGCTCCCTCATGCCCATGGACATGCAGGGCAACCAGATCCTGGTCTTCCCCCCCCAGGCCCCCGTGGAGCACGGGGCCGTGCAGCTGGCGGCCGGTTCGGGCGATGGCAACAAGATCTTCATGTGCCACTGCGGCAAGGCCTTCTCCCACAAGAGCATGCGCGACCGGCACGTCAACATGCACCTCAACCTGCGCCCCTTCGACTGCCCTGTCTGCAACAAGAAGTTCAAGATGAAGCATCACCTGACGGAGCACATGAAGACACACACCGGCCTCAAACCCTACGAGTGCGACGTCTGCGCCAAGAAGTTCATGTGGCGAGACAGCTTCATGCGCCACAAGGGGCACTGCGAGCGGCGCCATCGCCTGGCCGGGGCGGGCGGGGGACCCAAGAAGGAGCCCGTGGCGGCAGGCGGGGCAGGGGAGGGCGACTGGGCGGCGCTACGGGAGCCCCAGGCTGCCGGGAGGTCTCCGCGCAGTGAACTGGGCTTCGGCGGGGGGAGCGGGGCAAAGATGTGAAGTGGGGGAGCAGGTGGCGGATGGCCTCCCCCGCCCTGCACATGGACACCCCCTCCTCCCCGATAGACCCTGGGGCACAGAGATGCCCCCCCACACCCATCCCAGACGCACAGACTCGCCAGTGACTGGATCCCCACCTGGAGCGGCCCGCTCTTCCCAGGATGCTGTGGGGCAGGGAGGGGGGAGCCGAGGAACCGGGACGCTCTCTGTGGGTGGGGTGAGACAGGAAGCCGTGATGATTGTACAGACTGAAGTCTCTGTCAGGGTCCTGGATAGTGAATTCCGTGCCCCCACCCCCCATTCCAGTGCCAGGTGGGGGCTGAATTTGTGGGTCCATAGCTGTGTACCCTGGGGGGACCTGGACTCTTTGGTCCCTGAGGAACTCTTAACACTAACCCCCCCTCCTTGCTGAGTGGGGGGCACCTCCCTCGCCCATGATGGGCTAAGGAGACTGGGGCGGAGGGTGTGTTTGTGGGGTGCGGCCCCTCTGTGCTGTGTGTAGCAAGCCGACCCGTGGGTTGGTGAGTCTGTCCTGTCCCTGTCTGTCTGGCCGTCTGTGAGTCACTTTGGTTTTCTCGTATGTGTAATGACCGATGCTGAGTTGGAACCTGCAGCCCACCCGCTCTATCCCTTCTGGAGGATGGGGCATCCCCCAGTCTCCCCTCAGACCACCCTCACCCCTCCTCCCTGGGCCAGTGCCCCCTGGACCCCAATTTATGGCCAAAGGGCTAGTGTGATCCTTGGAGGTACAAACAGGGCAGTCACGGGCAGGATGTGATTTTTACCTTGTACCTGGCCCTGGGGCAGCCGCCACTGGGCTCCTGTGCCCAGGTCTGGGGCCCGCACTCCCACACAGGTGGGGATATGGTGGAGAGGGGCTGCTGGAATGCTGAAAGGTGCAGGGAACAGGCCTTGCCGCGATAGACTCAAGTTGCTCGCGCAGAGACGGCGAAGGGGTGACTGGATCCCCACCTGGGAACAGAGCTGTGATGCGAGGGCCCTTTGGCCCAGCAGCCAGAGTCTGGAGACCAGGGAGGGGAATGAGGCTGGGAGCAGCTGCCCAAGGGGGCAACGTTCCGACCAAGATGGGATGTCTGAGAGCTGCTCCAGTGCCGGGCGAGTCACTGGACTGTGTTCTGCGGGGGGCAGGCGAGACCTGGCCTTGAGATCTATGAATATCCCCTCCTGGGGGCAGGGCCAGTATCCCTTCACCCTATAGTAGGGGTGGGGTCCCCTGCCCCTCTGTCCTTCCCTCCCCAGTCCCTCTCTGGGACAGCACCCCACTTCCATCCCGACTGCCCTCAGGACGGCATCCTCTGCTCCCTTTCCTCCAACTCTCCCCTCCCGGGACAACACCCCTCCATATCCCCCCTCCAGGGACGACTCCCCCAGTTTGGTGCTCCCCCTTCCTCCCTGGTACAACACCCTCCCCCCACTCCCTAAGCACAGTGCTAACCTGAATATAGGTACGACACCCCCTTCCCTGCCAAGGGCTGGGGGTGAATGCCCCCCGGCCCCACTGGGGGGCATTCCAGTGGGAAGTGCAGGCCTCAGTGGTAGGAGCACCTGATGTTTGTCGTGTGATGTACTAATCCCCCCATTACAAACTGAACAGCGGTATGGGAATCCCTCTAATGCACCCCCCACCCCATTGCTGGGCTAGTGGGGAAGTCACTGGATTGGGCCTTGGGACTCCTGGGTTCTATCCCTGGCTCTGGGAGGGGGGTGGGGTCTAGTGGGTTAGAGCAAGGGGAGGGGCTGGGAGCCAGGACTCCTGGGTTCTCTCCTGTTTTGGGAGTAAGTCCTTCCCCGACTCCACCTCTGTGCCTGTTATCCCCACTGCAGCCCGGGGGTGAGGATCACCGGGCTCGGTGAGGAACTGGGTGTGGCACTTCTGCCTCTGCTCCCCCATCCCCCTCAGTTCCTGTCTCGTATAATTCTTTTGTAACTTGATTCTTTGTTGGTTTTTTAATGTCTATAAATATTTATTGGTCTGTTTGATGCCCGGCTCCTGCTTCTCATTGTGTGCCAGTGCCCCCCGAATGGGCAGAGGGACCCTCGGGCAGTGCCCCCCCCCAGGAAAGCACCCCCCCAGAATGGCATGAGGACCACCCAGCGCCAGGCTTGCGAGATGGGGCACAACCAGGATACCTCACAGCACGCTGCCCTCTGGTGCCGGGCTGGGGAGAATGCATATTTGCACCCACAGCAGTCCCCCCCTCACACCAGGCTGGGGACAGTGGGTATAACCAGGCCCCCCACAGCACAGCAGCCCCTAGCACCGGGCTGGGTTTTGAGGTTCCGCTCTGTTCCCGTTGCTGGTTATATCACACACCCCGCCCCGTTACACAACCCCAACCGCATGCCTGATTCACGGGCCAGAAGGGGCTGGGCATGAGGTTATGTAACCCGCCATGGGGCGGGGGGGGTGAAGAGGGGGAATAAAAGCAGCCCCGTCTCTGCCTGGTGCCCAAACGCATGGGAAGAGCTGGGTCACACCCCAAACTCTCCACACAAGAGTCTGCAGGGTGATGGAGCAGCTGGGGGCATGGGGAGAGGGAGTGATGGGGGGGTTCAGAGTCTGGGGGTGTCTTGGGATTTGGGGTGCACCTGGGAGCTGATCCTTCTGGGCTGGGGGGATTGATGGGTGCAGGGACCTACAGGCTGAGCAGGTTGTGCCCCAGGCTCTCTGGTCTTGGCAGTGTGGGGCGGGGGGGGTCAGGGGGGGGGCTTTTTCATCACCAGCCTGAGTCTCTCCCTGCAGCTTCTGCCGTGACGCCCCTCATAATGCTGCTGCGAATGGCCCCACTGCTGCTCCTGGCCCTGGCACGGGGGGTCTGGGGAGAAAGGTGAGTCGGGGGCTCTCCCCACACTACAGAGGGTGTTGGAGGGAACATCCCCAAACCCCTCCCCCAGTGCCTCGGGATGGAGATTTATCCTTGCACAAACCCCTGGCGGGCAACAGCACCCCCAGAGTGATGGGGCCAATCCCAGGGGGGCTGTACGCCCTGACTCTCCCCATCTGGTTCTGCAGGGAGAAGCCTACATTCTGCGGGGAAGTCACCGAATGTTTCACCTTTGATCTCATCTGCAACAGCTCTGACTACGAGGTGAGGATCAGTTGGGGGGGGGGGAGGGAAAACCTGCTAAAATACGCCCTCCCGAGATGGGCAGTTCCCCCACCCTGGGGCTGGACGGGAGCTTGTGCCCCCTAGTGGGAAAAGGACCCTCTGGAGCCAGCCAGTCCCCCTGAAGCTGGGAGGGAGTGGGGGGGGGTTGGAGGGATGGAGCAGGAAGCGTGAGAAGGAATTGACCCCCCCCCATGCTCCTGCCCCCCCCCAGGCCCGGCTTTACCCCCCCTCGGCCTGGGTCAGCACCCGCGTGAACAACACGTACACGGCCGCCAAGACCACCGGCTTCTGGCGCCTCTTCCGCTACATCCAGGGCCGGAACCAGCTGGGTAAGGTGACCCCCACAGCCCATCCCCCACGGCCCCTCTGCCCCCAGCCTCAGATCCCAACCTCTAGAGAGCCCACAGCTCCCTGACCCCCACACGTAACCCCCCCTCCTAGAGCCCCTAGAGCACCCACAGCCCTGCTCCACCCATATGCCCCTCTGCGTCCCCACCTATAGCCCCCCTCTTCTCCCATGGGGTCCCTACAGGCCCCCACCCTCCAAGCCCCCCCCCCAGAACTCCATTGCTCCAGATAGCCCATAATCCATCCCTCAGAGACCCCATAACAACCTGAGAAACTCCCTCCAAGGTCCCCAGGGGCTAAGGGGAGGGACATAGGGGGTTGGGCCGCCCCCTGGCTCTCTGGGCTGCTTCATGTTTAATGAGCCTCGGTAGAACAGGCACAGAAGAAAAGGGGGTCTCTACCCTTCCCCAGGAGCTGGCTGCAGTGGAGGGAGGTTGGGGGGTGGTTCTGGGGTGGGGAGGATGTGGATTCTGAGCAAACATGACACAAACCCGGCAGGTGTGAAGATCCCGATGACGGCACCGGTTCTGACCCGGGTGGACCGGGCTGCTGGGGAGACGCAGGAGTACACCGTCTCCTTCCTGCTGCCGGCAGCGCGGCAGGGTGACCCCCCGCAGCCCACGGAGCCTGCTGTGAGTGACCCCACTCCCCAGATTGCTGCCCACTGACCCTGCTGTGACACCCCCGCTGTACCCACTGAGTGACCCCAGCCTCACATTGCTCCCCACTGACCCTGCTGAGTGACCCCCTTACTACTCCCAATTCTCCCACCAAACCCACTGTGAGTGACCCCCATCCCCACAACTGCTCCCTACCAAACTTATTCATAGATTCTAGGACTGGAAGGGACCTCGAGAGGTCATCGAGTCCAGTCCCCGGCCCGCATGGCAGGACCAAATACTGTCTAGACCATCCCTGATAGACATTTATCTAACCTACTCTTAAATATCTCCAGAGATGGAGATTCCACAACCTCCCTAGGCAATTTATTCCAGTGGTTAACCACCCTGACAGTTAGGAACTTTTTCCTAATGTCCAACCTAGACCTCCCTTGCTGCAGTTTAAGCCCATTGCTTCTTGTTCTATCCTTAGAGGCTAAGGTGAACAAGTTCTCTCCCTCCTCCTTATGACACCCTTTTAAATACCTGAAAACTGCTATCATGTCCCCTCTCAGTCTTCTCTTTTCCAAACTAAACAAACCCAATTCTTTCAGTCTTCCTTCATAGGTCATGTTCTCAAGACCTTTAATCATTCGTGTTGCTCTTCTCTGGACCCTTTCCAATTTCTCCACATCTTTCTTGACATGCGGTGCCCAGAACTGGACGCAATACTCCAGCTGAGGCCTAACCAGAGCAGAGTAGAGCAGAAGAATGACTTCTCGTGTCTTGCTCACAACACACCTGTTAATACATCCTAGAATCGTGTTTGCTTTTTTTGCAACAGCATCACACTGTTGACTCATATTTAGCTTGTGGTCCACTATAACCCCTATTTCCCTTTCTGCCGTACTCCTTCCTAGACAGTCTCTTCCCATTCTGTATGTGTGAAACTTATTTTTTTCTTCCTAAGTGGAGCACTTTGCATTTGTCTTTGTTAAACTTCATCCTGTTTAACTCAGACCATTTCTCCAATTTGTCCAGATCATTTTGAATTATGACCCTGTCCTCCAAAGCAGTTGCAATCCCTCCCAGTTTGGTATCATCCGCAAACTTAATAAGCGTACTTTCTATGACAATATCTAAGTCGTTAATGAAGATATTGAACAGAGCCGGTCCCAAAACAGACCCCTGCGGAACCCCACTCATTATGCCTTTCCAGCAGGATTGGGAACCTTTAATAACAACTCTGAGTACGGTTATCCAGCCAGTTATGCACCCACCTTATAGTAGCCCCATCTAAATTGTATTTGCCTAGTTTATCGATAAGAATATCATGCGAGACCGTATCAAATGCCTTACTAAAGTAAACTTGCTATAAGTGACCCCCCCACTGTCCTATCTACCCACTGAACCAGCCATGAGTGACCCCCAACCCAGCCTGGCCAGGGACTGACCGTCAAACCCTAGCCTTCCCCCGGCCTGGCTGGCGCTGTCATCCCCCGCCCCCCCCCCCACACCCCTACCCCAGCCTGGCTGGCGCTGTCACCACCCCACCCACCCCTACCCCAGCCTGGCTGGGGCTGACACCGTCTCTCTGTGTCTGGCTCAGGTTTTCGTCCAGCGGTTCCCTGCTCTGCCCACCTACGTTCGCTCCTTCGGGGGGTGGCTCACGGATGCCAATCGAGGGACCCACATTCGGGCCCTTGATGCCTCCCTGGGGCGGGACGCCCGGCACTTCGACCACTCCTGGCACTACTCTGCTGGCTACAACAGGTGGGGGAGACCCGTCTGCTGCCTCCCTGGGGTGCTGGGGCAGAGCAGGGCCAGCGTTCCTTGGGGCACAGCAGCAGGGCAAACCGCAGGGGAGCAACTCAGTAGGGGGTGCTGTGCTGTGGGGAGTGGGAGGCTGGGCGCTTGGCCCCAAACCCGGGGCCTTTAGCATTGGTCTGCTAAACCCAGGGTTGTGAGTTCAATCCTTGAGGGGGATCTGGGGCAAAATCAGTATTTGGTCCTGCTAGTGAAGGCAGGGGGCTGGACTCAGGGTCCCTTCCAGATCTATGAGACAGGTATGTGTATATAGACCTATTTTAAAGGGGGCAGACTTTTCCTGTTACCCCAGAAGCTGGGTGGGGGTGATTGGGGGGCAGGTTTCCCCATTACAGCAGGTTCTTGTGGGGCAGGTTTCCCTGTTACCCCTGGAGCCAGGGGAATGAAGGGGGGCCCAGTTTCCCCATTACAGCAGGTTCTGGGGTGAGTTAGTGGGGGGCAGATTTCCCAGTTACCCCAGAAGCTGGGTGAGGATGATTGGGGGGCAGGTTTCCCCCTTGCAGATGGTTCTGGGAGGGACTCGGGGGCAGTGGGTCCTGGGGGTCACCCCGAGCCCTGACCCACTCTATTGTTCCCATCTCTCCGCAGCCCCATGAAGCTGTTCGACCGCCACAACGAGGTCTGGCGCCTGGCGTGGGGTGGCCTGGGCTGCGCCCCAGAGTGAGCCCCCCAAGTGTCACCCGCTGGCATTGCAGCCCTGCCAGGAAAGAGAAACCCAGCTCTCGATTCTGCCCCCCCACCATAGTGCTCCCAGGGAGCAGCCCCCCCTCATCTCCCCCCTCCCCCCCAATAAAGCCAAGTGACCAAGGCTGCCCTGTGTATGAGGCATGAATTCTGCTTATTCCCCTGTGTGTGGGGGGTGTCCCCTGGCAGCTGCCCTAGTGGGTCGCCAGAAGGGGTCTGACCTGGGGGAGCAGAGAATAGGAGCTGGACTGAGAGGAGGGAAGAAATGGGGCATGGGGGGAGAGGGAGAGACAGCAGATGGAGGACCTAGAGGGGATGGGGGAAGGGGCAGGGGTCATACATAGGGGCTGGGCAGGGAGAGCGGGGGGGAGGCTCTGGCTGGGGTGGGAGATGTGGGGGGGGGAAGGACCTGGGGGGAGATCAGGATAGGGTGGGACTGCAGGGGAGGAGTGGAGCAGGGGGAGCTGGAGGGGATCTGGGGGGCGCAGGGGGCAGAGGGATATGGGGGCAGTTACCAGACAGGGCAGAGGGAGGGGAGCTGGGGGGCAGAGAGAGATGGAGAGGAGCTGTGAGCAGTGGAGGGAGGGGGCAAAGGTTGCGGGGGCAGTGGAGGGAGGGGGGGCAGTGGAGGGAGCTGGAGAGGAGATGTGAGCGGGGACAGGGGCAGGAGGAGATAGGGGACAGGGCAGAGGGAGCTGGGGGGCACAGAGAGCTGGGGGGCGGGCAGGAGGCCCTGGGGGTGGGAGCAGAGGGAGCTGGGGGGTGGGGCAGAGGGAGCTGGGGGGCGGGACAGAGGAAGAGGGGGCGGGACAGGAGGCGCTGGGGGCGGGGGCAGAGGAAGAAGGGGCGGGGCAGGAGGCGCTGGGGGCGGGGCAGGAGGCGCTGGGGGTGAGGCAGAAGAAGATGGGGCAGTGAGAGGAGGGAGAGGGTGGGGCGGAGGGAGATGGGGCGGGGCAGGAGGCGCTGGGGGCGGGGGCAGAGGAAGAAGGGGCGGGGCAGGAGGCGCTGGGGGCGGGGCAGAGGAAGATGGGGGGCAGGGGAGGGAGGGGGCGGGGGCAGAGGAAGATGGGGCGGGGCAGGAGGCGCTGGGGGGCGGGGCAGAGGAAGATGGGGCGGGGCAGGAGGCGCTGGGGGCGTGGCAGAGGAAGATGGGGGCAGTGGAGGGAGGGAGGGGGCGGGGGCAGAGGAATATGGGGCGGGGCAGGAGGCGCTGGGGGGCGGGGCAGAGGAAGATGGGGCGGGGCAGGAGGCGCTGGGGGCGGGGCAGAGGAAGATGGGGGGCAGTGGAGGGAGGGGCGGGGCAGGAGGCGCTGGGGGCGGGGCAGAGGAAGATGGGGGCGGGGCAGGAGGCGCTGGGGGCGGGGCAGAGGGAGATGGGGGGCAGTGGAGGGGGCGGTGGCAGCGGAGGGAGGGAGGGGGCGGGGCAGGAGGCGCTGGGGGCGGGGCAGGGGCAGCTGGGCTCCAGCCGGGGTGGGGGGGCGTGGCCGGCCTGTGTCTGTCTGTCCCGCCCGCTCCCCGAAAGTGAAAGTGGAAGCGCGGGGGGGCGGGTTGGGTATTTCCATCCCTGCCTCGCCAGCCGCCATGACTTCGCTCGCCCCCGTGGGGGCCCTGGCCCTGCTCCTGCCCGGTGAGTGGGGGGGGGGGGGCTCCCGGAGCGACCCCCCCCTCCCCCCGCCGGTCCTCAGACCCCCCCATTCTCTGTCCGTCTGTCCACAGGGCACCCCTCCCCCCCCGCAAGGGCAAACTGACCCGCCCCCGGACACAGCTCTCCCCGCCCAGGGACCGTGAACCCCCCTCCCCGTTCTGGGACCCTGAACTCCCCCCCCCACAGAGACATGGCTGCTCCCCCCCCCCACCCCCGACACGGTTCTTTCCCAGTCCTGGCCTTCAACTCCCCGCCCCCCCCCCCCCATGACCACATGTCCCGGTTTCATAGGGACAGTCCCGATATTTGGGGCTTTTTCTTATATAGGCGCCTATTACCCCCCCCCGATGTTTTACACTTGCTGCCTGTCCCCCGTTGCCCCTGAGCTGCGGGGGGCTGTGCCCCACAGGGTGTACGGGAGGAGGGGGGTGATGGGGCTGCTCAGGGCCTGGGTGGGATGTGGAGGCACCTGCTGGTTATTGGGCAGGGGAGAAATCAGACCCGAGGGGAGGGAGCGTCTCTCGAGGGTCCTGCCCTGGGGGAGGGGGCAATCTGGGGCAATCCGGTGTCCCAGGGAGATTTGGGGGTCCGTGTGTCCCCACTAACCCCTTGGTCCCGGCCCCTAGGGTTCGCTCTGTGTCTGGCTGCGGCGGGGCCCCCCCGGCTGAACTGCTGGTTCGTGGAGGAGGCCGGGGGAGGCGTGGGGGTGATGCCGAGCTCCGTGACCCAGCGCCGGGCGCTGCTGCTGCTGCGGGGGGTGAGACGGGGGCACCCTGAGACGGAGCCCGAGCTGCCCCCCGACCTGGAGCCAGGCATGGTTTTTGACATCGCTGGTAGGTCCTTCCCCCTTCCCCCCCAGTCTCCCACACCCTGCTTCTCCAGTGCCTGCCCCCACTACCACCCTGCTGCCTGCCCCCCAGGACTACCCCTACATCCCACCTGCCCCCAGTGTTACCCCACCTGTTCACCACACCCTGCTTCTCCCCTCTGCTCCCCCATCCCGCTTCTTACAGCCCCCTCCTTTCCCCATCCTCCCCAAGTGCCCCCCCACTCCCCTCTCTGGCACGTCCCTCATTCGCCTTCCCGTGCCCCACAACTGCCCCCCCCCCGTCTCGCTCTCCCCAGATTCCGGGGGGCCCTGCGTTGTATCCCCCTCCTTGCAAGGGTGGGCATTGGGGTGTCCATGTCTCTTCCCCCCGATTCCTTTCTCCCCTCCAGACCCTGCAGGGGCCCTGCACCGTGTCCCCCTCCCAGCAGGGGGGCACCCCAAGGAGGGGGAGCTACCATCCTGTGAGATCAACGCCTACACGCCACAGGAGGCCCACGTGCCCTGGGCGGCCGGCCTGACCCCCGAGCACCGCAGTCCCCTGGGCCTGGGGGGCCCCTGGTTCATCAGCAGCATCCAGGCCTCAACCAGGGGCTACGGGGTCAGCACTGTCCTCAAGAGCGAGGAGGCGGCAACGTCCCAGCAACCGGCAGTCACCATGGCAACTGGTAACCAGGGCACCTGAGAATGTAGGGTGGGAGCGGCCTCCCCCCAAAACCCTGCTGTGGGAACCCCCTCTCTCCCCGGGGCCCCGAGCTCCTTCCCTTGCCCCCACATCCTGCTGTGCTGCTCACAGCACTACCCCTCCCGGGGCACTGTCCATGTGGTGCTCACAGCCCTGCCCTCCTCCAAGGCACTGTTCTTCATGGTGCTCACAGCCCTGCCTTGTGCCACTGTTCCCGTAGTGCTCAAAGCACTACCTCTGAGGCATCATGCTCACAACCCTGGCCCTCCCTCCGTGGCACTGCTCCCATGGCGCTCACAGCAGTAACCCCCCACCCCGGGGCACTGTCCATGTGGTGCTCACAACCCTGCCACTCCCTCCGTGGCACTGCTCCCATGGTGCTCACAGCAGTAACCCCCAACCCCCGTGGCACTGTCCCTGTGGTGCTCACAACCCTGCCCCCCCATGGCACTGCTCCCATGGTGCTCACAACAGTAACCCCCCACCCCCGTAGCACTGTCCCTGTGGTGCTCACAGCAGTAACCCCTTCATCTCTCCCCCCCTCAGCGGTGTTGTCCGTGTTCTCCCGCACCCCGCACCTGCACTCCCGCCTGGGCCGGGACGTGCTGCTGGACTGTGGCTTCACGGCACCATCCGGCCCCTTCTCGGTGGAGTGGCGGTACCAGTACCGGGGTGCTGGGCGCGTGGTGCTGGCCTATGACGGGGTGTCAGGCCGGGCCCACGTGGCCGAGGAGGGGGCGCAGCTGTTCCTGGAGGAGGGGAGGGCAGGCGCAGACACCAATGTCTCGCTGCGACTGCCCCGGGTCGGGGTGCGGCACGAAGGAACCTACATCTGCACCATCTACCTGCCCCACCTCCACGCCCAGCAGGCCCTGGAGCTGCGTATCACTGGTGAGTCTGGGGGCCCCCCCCTGAGCTCCTGCCTCTGCTCCCAGCCTGGGGGGACATGGATATGAGATGATCTTTGCACCCCACAGGTATCTTCCCCCCACCCCAGGCTAGTGATACACGACTGATTCTGGGGAGGACCCCTGAACTGATGCTCCCACAGTCTGGGCTGTGAACCCCAATATTTACCCCCTGAATTGGAGGGGTCCCAGAGTTCCCCACATTGAGCCAGCGCCCCCTAGAAACAACAGACTTTGGGGACGCTTAGCTGGGCTATACAGTGCTGTATGGGACTGGTCTCTAATCCCTCCTTCCTCTCAGAGCCCCAGGTGGTGGCACTGTACCCCATGCCCCCAGGAGATGAGGGAGGCCAGACTAGGTCATAACTCATCTCTTCCTCTGAACCCGCTTCCCCCCACTCCCAAGGTGATGCTGCACCCCATCTTCTGTCTGTGCCTCCCAGGGGAGGAGGGACGCTGGTTGGTCTGTACAGGCCGGTATGGGACCAGTCTCTAACCCTCTCTCCCCTCAGAGCCCCCCGTGGTGACGCTGCGCCCTGACCCCCTATCGGTGGCCCCCGGGGCACCAGCCGAGCTGGTCTGTGAGATCTCTGGCTATTACCCGTTGGACGTGACGGTGAGCTGGCTGCGCCGGGGCCCCGGGGAGGCAGGGGGCGACCTGCTGGAGTACGTGACTGAGACCTGGGAGTCAGGGCACCGGCGTGGCCCCGACGGCACCTACAGCCTGAGCAGCTTCGCCCGCCTGGCGCCCGTCCAGCCCCGCGACCACGGAGCCACCTACAGCTGCCACGTGACCCACACCGCCCTGGCCACCCCTGCCAGGAGGAGCGTCCAGCTCCGCGTAGCAGGTGAGGACAGCGGCGGGACAGGGCAGGGGGGCAATGGGAGAGGAGTGCAGGGATGGGAGGGCTCGGGAGAGTGCGGGGGCGGACGGGAGAAAGGGGAGGGGTGCCATGGGGGAGGATCTGGGGAGGGGGTATGGAGTGGGGGGGCGGAGGGGAGAAAGGGGAGGGGTAACACAGGGGTGTGGGGCAGGAGGAGGAAGGAGGGAATGGGGAGTGTCTCTTGGTCTCATCCCCCCTCTGCCCCAGGTGCCACGGGCCCCTCCCTGGAGGACGCCATTGGGATGTTCCTAGCTGCGTTCCTGCTCTATGGGCTCTTCCGCCTCATCGGAAACAAAGGTATGTGCCCCCCCCCCGTGTCACTCCCTCCCCCCACTGCCTCTCGTGTCACCCCCATACACCCCGATCCCCAGTGCCTCCTCCGGGATAAGGGTAGGTGCTGCCCTGCCACCATTCACCCCAGTGCCTCCCATACAGCCCCCAACCTTCCCACTGCCCCCATATGCCCCCCAGTCCCTATCCCCCCATACCACCCTCCATTGCACCCCCAACCATCCAGCCTCCTCTGCAACACCCCTTCATACTGCCACCCCAAACACCCCTCAACCCCCAGGTACCTCCCAACCAGCCCACTGCCTCCCAGGCCACACCTGTTCCCCTTCCCCACATCTCCTCAGGAAGGATATGTACCCCCAGATCTCCGCTGCCCCTGCTCCCCTTGGGCCCGCTGACCTCCCCCTGTATCCTCATGGACAGGGCTATATACCACCCACACACACTCCTGTTCAGGGGAGCCGGGGTCTCACTCCTCTGTCTCGGTTCCTTTTTCAGTCTGTCCATCCGGCGCTGAAGAGAAAAGCAAGGTAAATACCCCCCCACACCCCACCAGTGCTCCTGCCCTGCCCCCCCACAGCGCCCCCTGCTGGGAGAGGCTGGGGCTGGAGTACCTGGGGTGATTCTTACCTGACTCTCTTCTCCCCACAGAAATCAGAGTGAGACGTGCTCAGGGAAGCTGAGATTTTGGGGGCTGATCTGTGACCCCCAGAATAAGATTGTGAACCTCAGGACAGGAACCAGAGTTGGGGGGGCTTAATGGTCAATAAAGGGTTAACTTCCTCTCCAGTCCCCCTGCCCTCCGCCTCCCCTGCTGCTTCCCCACCCCCTTTTGGGCTGGTCTCCCCACAGCACCCGCCTCCCCTGCTGCCAGGGTCCCTCCGCCTGAGCCCCCCACCCCCATCTGTGCTCCCCCTGCCTCCTGCCTCTCCGGGGGGGTCGGGCAAGTGGCCTGTTTAAGGTGGGGGGGCTGTTGGTCTGCACTGCTATACGGGGGCTTTGGCCCCAGAAATAAAAATGTTTTGCTGTGACCACCTAACTCCTGAATGGGTGTCGTAATCTCTCAACACCCCTCCCCGGAGCCCCCCCCCCACAGAGGTCTCCTCTCCCCACCGAGCCCCACATGCCCTGCCCAAACTGCCTCCCCCAGTGCCCCCATCTCCTTCTGCCTCAGCAGGAGATCTCCCCCATCCCTGGGACCCTCCTAGCCCGGGCCAGTTGGGTTCAGAGAGTCGCCTCTCCCTAAGAGCTGGGGCACACAGTCCCAAGGCTTAATGCCCAGTAGCAGAGAGTTCCACAGGCTCCCTCCATCCTTGCTACCCTTGGTTGCTCCCACTCCTCCCCCTTATGTTATGGTGTCCTGTATGTCCTGGTCTTTACTTCCCAGCTCTCCTCACTCTCTAAGCATTGCCCAGGCTGGGTTCATACCCAGCCGGCAGGCACTGGAGGGGGGACTTCCTGGCCGGAGGGAGGCAGGAAGGCAGTCCCCATTGTTCAGCTTCCTCCCTGTGGAGAGAGGGGAGAATATAGGGACCAGAAGTTCCAGACCCCAGTAGAGGGGGGAAATATATGGACTGGAGAGGTGGGAAACACAGAACTGGATGAGGGGGAGGAATGTAGAGACCGGAGAGCTGGAAAACATGGATCCAGCTCCCAAGGGGAGTGGGAGAATATACAAACACGGGGGGGGGGGGAGGGGGAGTATATATACAGACTGGAGCACTGGGAAACTTGGAGCTGGATCCCAGGGGGAAGAATATACAGACTGGAGCACTGGGAAGCATGGAGCCGGATCCCGAGAGGAATATGAGGAGTGGAGAACTGGTAACACGGAGCTGGATCCTGGGGGAGCGGGAAATTACAAAACGGAGATCGGGAAACATGCAGCCATGGGACAGAGCCACATAGCGCGTCTGTCCAGCCAGGTTCTTGGTCTCTCTGGCCTTGGCTCTGTTCCCAGGTGGATCCGGTCTGGGCTTTAACTCTCCCCAGTCCTCTGGCTCCTCTCTGGGCCTTGCAGCTCTCTGCTCCTTGGCTCTGCTTCGGGTTTCATGTCACTTCCTTTCCAGGCTGGTTCCACTCCAGGATTTCCATCTCCCCAGTAGGCTCTGCTCCGGGCTGTGCGGTTCTGGCTCCGATCCACCCCCTTCAGTCCTGCCGGCTTTACCGTTCCCTGGAGCCAGTCCAGGCTGATACAGCTCCGGGCTTTGTGCCTCTCCACTGGCTCCAGCTCTGGGCTTTCTGTCCTTCCCCACTTCCTGCCCCCTCCCTGGATCCAGCTCCAGATTTTCTGTCCTGCCCCCACTTCCTTCCCCTCCTTGGCTCCAGCTCCGGGCTTTCTGTCTGGGCTCTGTTCCTAGACTCGGTCCAGCTCCGTGCTGTCTGCTCGGACTCCAGCTCCGGATTTCTCTCTCTCTCCAGCCCTGACTCCACTCCGTCCTTCCCCTCCTAGCCAACTCCGGGCTTTGAGTCTCCCCGGCCCCGTTCCCAAGCCGGCTCCGGGTTTCCGCCCAGCCCCGCCCAGCGCGCTCAGCCTGGCCCCGGGGCACAGCAGGGAGCCGGTGCCCGAGGGGCGAAGGGACCTTCCCACCCCCAGCCTGGCACCCAGGTGGGCGTGCACGGGGGGAGCGGGAGCAGGGGGGAGCAATGGAGGATATGGGGTGTGGGAAGAGGTGCAGGGGGTGTGCTAGGGAGGGGGCAGTGGGGAATATGGGGGTGTAGGGTGGGGAGCAGTGTGGAGCAGGGGTGCAATGTGGAATATGGGGGTGTAGGGTGGGGGAGGGGTGCAGTGAGGCAGCAGGGGGTGCAGTGTGGAATATGGGGTGTAAGGAGGGGGAGGGGTGCAGTGGGTGTGTTGGGGGGTGAAGTGGGAGGAAGTGGGGAGCAGGGTGCTGCAGGAGGGAGAGGGACCAAGGCCCCCCAAATATTTCCTGCTCCTGGAGAAGTCCTAACTGTCCATCCGTTCCCGCCCCCCTCTTTCTCAGTCCTGGACTTCGCCTGACACCCCCCTCCCCCGACAGTAGGGGGTAGCCCATGACTCCTCCGTGGGGCTGAGAAGTCCCCTCCCCCCACGGCCCCCCCCATGCTGCCCCGCTCGCTGCGTCATCTGCTGGAGGGGGCCCGGCTGGAGCTGGGGGAGGAGCAGGGGGTCACTCTGAGCGGGTACCGGAGCTGGTCCCCCGACCCCCCGCAGCCACAGGTGAGGCGGGATGGGGAGGGGCAGGTGAGATGGGGCTGGGGGGATGTGGGGAGGGAGTATGTGAGGGGGGAGCTGGGGGGTACCGGGGGAGGGGTCGCAGGGAGGAGTGCGCTGAGGGGGACATGGGGGAAGGGGTGGCTGACCCGTGGGGTTGTGTTGGGGGGGGGGCATGGGGTGGTCAGCTCGGGCGTTGCTGGCAGCAGTTGGGGGGTGTGGGGTTAGAGGGGATGTGGGGTCACGCCCTTGTGTGTGGTTGGGGGAGGAGGTTCTGCGTGGTGTTGGGTCACGCAGGTGTGAAGGGGGGTGTTGTGGGGTCACATCATTGTGGGTGCATGTGGTACAAGGGGGGGGCTGTGGAGCTGTGTGTTGTCGGGTGTGTGTTGTGAAGTCACACCTCTGTGCGTTTTCGGAGCCGTGTGTTCTCGGGTATGTGTGGTGGGGTCACACAGTTGCGTGTGAAGCATTCTCATGGTGGGGGGCAAGTCTGTTGGTAATTGAGGTGTGTGTGGTTGTGTTGGCTTTGCTGGTAGTTATGCAGCTCAGTCAGGGTGTGGTTGTGTGCATGGGTGGTGGTGGAGTGGTGGGGTGTTTGGGGGGTGTCTGTGTTGTGGGCTATTTGTGAGGGGTGAGTGACTGGGGGGCTGGGGCTGTGGTGCGGGCAGTGTGGGGCTTGGGTGTCAGTGGGCCCTGAGATGTCCCTTCACTTCCTGTCCCAAATTCCCCTTGGTCCCCAGCTGCCCTGCCGCTCCCTGGGGTCATAGGGCTCAGGCGAGCGCCCCCTCCCGAGGACACACCCAGTCCCTGCGCTGGGGGGCAGGAAGGTAACCTGGCAGCTGCTGGGTTTGGCGGGGCAGGTTTGGGGAAGTGCCTGGGGGGGCAGGGGCGGGAGGGGGGTGGGGCTTGGAGCAGACAGAGAAGGCGGAAGCAGCAGGGGGAGGGAGACCGAAAGAGAGAAACAGGGACAGACAGACAGGGAGGAGGGGAGCGGGGACAGACAGACAGACAGACGGGAGAGGGGAGGGGGGACAGACAGACAGGGGAGGGGGGACAGACAGACAGACGGGAGTGGGGAGGGGGGACAGACAGACAGGGAGGAGGGGAGCGGGGACAGACAGACAGACGGGAGAGGGGAGGGGAGGGGGGGACAGACAGACAGACAGACGGGAGAGGGGAGGGGAGGGGGGACAGACAGACAGGGAGGAGGGGAGCAGGGACAGACAGACAGACGGGGGAGGAGTGTAGTGAGAACAGGACAGACAGACAGACGGGCGACTGTAGGAGGGGTTGGGGTGTGTGTGACCGGGGAGGCGGGAAGGGTGTCTGTCTGTCTATCTGCCCTGGCCTGCGTGTTTGGGAGGTTCACTGGGTCCCGCTGCACCCCTCCCCCTCCACCCCTTCCCTACTTTCTGTGCCCCTGAACCCCCGCTGTGCCCCCTAACTTTCCCACCCTGCCCCCCAGCCCCTACGCACCCCAAACTCCTCTGCCCAGGTCCAAGGCCCAGGCCTGTCCCATAGGGCTGCGGGGGGGGGGCTCAGCTGGGCGATTCCCTCCCCCCCCACGCCCCACCCCAGTGAGAGTTGTGCCCCCTGGTGGGGCTGAGCGGGACCCAGTGAACCTCTTCAACATACACGCACCTTGGGGTGGGGGCAGTGACGGCCATCTGTCTGTCCCCTCCACGTACCCAGATGCCCCCCAGAGCGCTCCCTCTGCCTGAGGGGAGGGGGCAGTTCCTGGGGGGGCTGGCGGGGGCCACGCCCCAGTAGGCAGCAGGAGGGGGGTCTCTGTCGGGGGGTGGGGCTGATGAAGGTTTTCCTGCGTCTGGGGGCATGCCTGGGGCCTGGAGGTCAGGAAGGAGGGGGGCTGTCCCGGACACGGTGGTACTGTCTGCCTGTCAAGGTGAGTGAGTGTGTGTGGGGGGAGATTGGGGGGGAGGAAACTGTGACAACTCCTGTGGGGGTGTGGGGCAGCTCACATACAGCTGGGCAGGGGATATCCAGAGGGGTGGCTGGAGTAGGGGGAGGGGGGACGAGACTCCTGCAGTTGGAGGGGGCAGGGGGGGAGAGGTGGGGGGCGGTGATACCCGAGGTAACCCTCCGCCCTCCCTCAGCCCCCAGTGACCCTGACGGAGGAGGCCGAGGAGGGAGTGATCTACACAGTGACCACGCGCCAGTCCGGGGGGCGCCCAGCCAGGGGTGAGTGTGGGGGGCAGGTTGGCTCTGGTGCCCTCTCTTCCCCCAGGCCCTAGCGGTATGGGGGGGGGGGGCTGTCACTGAGAGGGAATGGTGGGGGGGAGTCCAGGTTGACTGACGTTCTCCCCACAGGCCCCAGGGGGGCAGGCAGCCAGGCCGGGTCACTGGGGGGGAATGCGGGGTTCAGGCTGGCCCTGACACTCTCCCCACAAGCCCCGGGGGGGAGGCAGCCAGGCCGGGTCACTGGGGGGAAGTGGGGGGATCCAGGCTGACTCTGATGTTCTCCCCACAGGCCCCGGGGGGGGCGGGGAGCCAGGCCCGCTCACTGAAGGCCGGGTCGCTGGTCCGGCTGGTTTGGCACCTGCTGGAGGCCCAGACGCTGGGTGACGCCACCTACGTCCCTGCCTTCCTGGTCACCTACCGGGTGTTCACCCGCCCCCCCCACGGTGCTGGGGTTGCTGCTTGACAGGTGACGGGGCTGGGGTGGAGGGGGCGCAGGATCCTGGGGGTAAGTGGGGGGGAGGGGGTGCAGGACATGGGGTAAGTAGGGGGAGGGGGCAGGACGCTGGGGGAAAGTGGGGGCGTGACTAGAATTGGGATTATGGGGGGGACGTGGGGGTAGAGGGGATGGGGGGGACACAAGGGGAGAGCCAGGCCCCATGGGGGGATGAGAGGGGAGGGCTGGGAACCGGAGGGGGGGGTTAGGGGCGTGCACGAAGGGAAGGAGTCGTCCAGGTGTGGGGAGGGGAGCGCAGGGGCCATGGCAGCCCCCCCTGACCCAGTCTCTCCCTCAGGCTGGAGGAGGTCGGGCTCTGGAGCTGAGGCCTGTCTCCCCGGAGACAGCTGAACTGCAGCGGTGAGTGACCCCCCCCACAGGCCCCCCAAATCCCTTTCCCCGGCCGTGTCCCCCATTCACCCCCCATCTCCCCCCCAGGGCCTTCTCCTCGGTGATGTGCTCCTGGCTGGACGGGTATCCCGAGGATTTTGGGGGGCCTTGGACCCGGGCCTGGTGGAGCGACTGGGCCGGAGCCTGCAATGTGCCCTGGGGCAGGGCTCCGAGGCCGAGAGACGCCTGCTCGCCCTGCGGGGGGTGCTGGGGGGGCCCAGCAATGGAGGTGAGGGGGGCTGGGGCTGGGGGAAGCCTGCAGACTGGGGAGGGGAGCAGATGGATGGGGAAGGGTCTGGTTGGAGAGGAGTGTGGGGGCTGGGAGGCAGGCAGATGGGGGGTGGGGGGCAGATCTGGGGGGTGGGGAGATGGGAGGGGGTACTGGGGTTGGGGGGAGGGTCTATCTGTGGGGCAGGCTCTCCCCCCCCCCCCCCCGCTGGGTCTAACACTGCCCCCCCCCTTGCAGGGGAGCTGGAGGAAAAGGAATGGGGGGCAGGGGAAGATGGCCCCGAGGGGGGTGTGACCCCCAGGGGGGGACCCTGACCCCCTCGACATCCTGATTTTCCAAGCTGACCAGGTGGCTGCTCAGCTGACGCTGGTGGAGGCGGTGAGTGTGGGGGGGCTGTACCCCAGGAGCCCCCCACATCAGGCTATTTGCGGGGGGGTAGGTAACGGGGGCGGGGACTCAGTGTTTAGGTTACAGGGTGTGGGGGAGCAGGACACCCCACGAGTTGTTCCTCTACGTAAGTGAGGGGTAAGGGACACCCCAGGCAGTGGGTGGGGGTCGGGGTGCAGCCTCCCATTAACCCCTGCCCCCCCCCCCCAGGTGCTGTTCCCAGGGGCGGGGGGGGGGCGGGCAGCAGCCCCCCATTAACCCCTGCCCCCCAGGTGCTGTTCCCAGGGGCGGTAGGTGGAAGGGATTGGGGTGCAGCCTCCCATTAACTCCTCCCCCCCCCCCCGGCGCTGTTCCCAGGGGTGATGGGTGGGGGGGTCAGGGAGCAGCGCCCCATTAACCCCTGCCCCTCCCCAGGCACTGTTCCTGCGGGTCGTGCCCTACCAGTGCCTGGGCTCGCTCTGGTCTCAGCGTGACAAGAAGGGGCGGGAGCGGGACTGCCCCAGCGTCCGTGCCACGGTGCGCCAATTCAACCGTCTGGCGGGGGCCGTGATCCGCTCCTGCCTGGCGGGGCCGGGGCTGCGCCCCCAGCAGCGGGCCCGGATCCTGGAGAAATGGATCCACGTTGCGGAGGTGAGTGTGGGGCCGGAGCTCAGCCCCCTGGGGTTGGGGTCGCCACACTGTGTCGGGCCCCCAGCCTGGGCCATCCCCGCCCCCCCCAGCAATGGGCCCCCGGCTCATGGGAAAAGGATCCAAACGGTGGAAGTGAGAGCAACCTCTGACCTCAGCTCTGCCCCCAGTACCAGCCAGGCCCCCCCGACCCCTCACCCCCGAGCCAGCCCAGCCCCTGCCCTGCAGCTGGCCCCCTGTGACCCCCACCGCTGTGCCCCCAGGAGTGCCGCGCCCTGAGGAACTTCTCATCTCTCTGCGCCATCATCTCCGCCCTGCAGTCCAGCCCCGTGCACCGGCTCAAGCGGACCTGGGACGAGACCGCCAGGTGGGGCTGGGCTGGGGGGGGGGGGGGGGGTGCGGAGCTGGGTGGTCGGGATGTGGGGGGGCACCGGGGGGGGCAGCGTCTCAAGGGTCACTCACTCTCCCCCCGCTCCCCCCCGCCAGGGACGCGCTGCGCAGCTACGAGGAGCTCAGCACCATCTGTTCCGAACAGGATAACTACAGCCTGAGCCGGCAGCTGCTGTTCCAGGTGAGGGGCTGCCTGCCCCCCCCCAGCTCCTGTGCCCCCCTCCTGTCCCCCGGCTCCTGCGCCTCCCATTCTGCCCCCCCCCAGCTCCTGTGCCCCCATCCGGCCCCCCCGGGCTCCTGCCCCCCGGCTCCTGTGCCCCCATCCGCCCCCCGGGCTCCTGCGCCTCCATCCTGCCCCCCCGGCTCCTGCCTCCCAGCTCCTGTGCCCCCCTCCTGCCCCCCAGCTCCTGTCCCCCGGCTCCTGCACCTCCCATTCTGCCCCCCCCAGCTCCTGTGCCCCCATCCGGCCCCCCCGGGCTCCTGCCCCCCCGGCTCCTGCGCCTCCCATTCTGCCCCCCCCGGCTCCTGCCCCCCAGCTCCTGTGCCCCCCTCCTGCCCCCCAGCTCCTGTGCCCCCCATCCTGCCCTCCTGCCCCCCCTGGCTCCTGCGCCTCCATCCTGCCCTCCTGCCCCCCCGGCTCCTGCCCCCCGGCTCCTGTGCCCCCATCCGGCCCCCCCCCGGCTCCTGCGCCTCCCATTCTGCCCCCCCCGGGCTCCTGCCCCCCAGCTCCTGTGCCCCCCATCCTGCCCCCCTTCCCTCGGGCTCCTGTCCCCCCGGCTCCTGCCCCCCCAGCTCCCAGTCTCCCAGCTTCTGTGCTCCCACTCTGCCTCCTGCCTGCCCCACCGGCTCCCAGCCCTCCATACTGCCTCCTGCCAACCTCCTCACCATGGCCCCCTAATGTCCCCCTGCCCCATCCTGTCCCCCACTCCCTCCCTCTGCCCCCTCCCTACCCAACTGCCCCATCTTGACCCCCAACCCCTATGTCTCACCCTGTCTCCTGTATCTGCCCTCATCCCTGACACCTTCCCATGTCTCATTGTTCCTCCCTGCACTCGCACCCTGTGCCCCTCTCACATTCCTCTACCCCCCAGGATGACACCTCCAAACCGTCTGGCGCCGACCCTGCCCCACGCCGGCAGCCGCGGAGACCCCAGGAGCAGCGCCCAGTGGTGAGGGAGGGGCACAGGATAGGAGGGGCTGCCCTGTCCCTGTTCTCCCCCTCCAGGGCACGGGGTGAGGGGAGGAGGTGGGGGGGATACTGGGGGTGTGGTGGGCTTGGGCAGCCCTGGTTGGGATATATGGGGGGCTGAGCAGAGGCACAATAGGGTGGGGGATATGTGAGGGGCTCAGTGGCTTGGGTTGGAGGTGTGGTTTGTGTGGGGGTACACTGGGGTGGGTGGGGGCTAGGCAGGAGGCTGTGGGGGTGGAGAATATGTGTGAGGCATTGGGGCCTGGAGGTGTGGTTTGTGGGGGACCGTGGGGGGCCTAGGCAGGGTGCTGTGGGGCGAAGGGGTTGGCAGTGTGCTTTGTGCGGGGCTATGTGGGGGCTGGAGGGTGCATGGTGGGCGGGGAGGGGGGCTAGGCGGGTGTCACGGAGTCCCCGGGCGATGCTCTGGAACTGCTCCCCACAAAGCCAGTCAGGACTCTGGGGAGCCTCCTCTCCCTCGGAGCAGACTGTCTTCAGGGCAAGAAGCTCACAGGGCTTCACCTCCTGGGTCTGACCTGGGAGCATTCAGCATATGCCCCTCCGTGCACTTCCCACAGCGAGTCACCCGGGCGGGGCTCTTGGGGCAGCCAGAGGGTCCTGCACCCCCCACTTCGCAGTCAGACGTGACTCTCAGCCAGCGTAAAACAGGTTTATTAGTTGACAGGAACACAGCGTACAACAGAGCTTGTTAGCACAGAAATCAGTGACTTTCAGCCAAGTCCATCTTGGGGAGTCCTGGGCCAGGCGGCCTGGACTCCCCATCTTCCAGTCCCCCCCAAGCAGACCGCCAGCTTCCAGCAACCGGACCGCAGGCCCCCCCGTTGCATCACCTGGTTGCAAAAATCCCCCCCCCCCCCCCCCCCCCCGGGTCTCGGGTTACGAAGGGCACCGGTTACGACATGTGCAGGCAGCTGGAGCAGCCTGACCTGCCCCCGAGGTCTCAGCCAAAGTCCCACACCCCTGTTCCCCCCACCGAGGTATTGGTGCAGCACACAGGGAAACTGAGGCACGCATTATTCATGCAAAACAGTAAAACTCACATAGACTCAACAGTAAGACTCACATACAACATAACAAGGGAAAATCCCCACTTCGTCACTGTGGGGTGAGGTGTTGGACGGTGTGGTTTGTGTGGCGTTATGTGCGGGGCTGGAGGACACAGTGGGCGTGGGGGGGGGGGGCTAGGTGGGGTGCTGCAGGGCGGGGGGGTTGGTGGGGTGGTTTGTGGGGGGCCGAAGGGCGCACGGCGGGGGTGGTGGGGCACGGGGCGGGGGATAAGTGGGGGGCTGGGCGGGGGGGTTGACTGCCCAGTCTCTGACCTCCTGCTCCCCCCAGGGCGTGGTTCCTTACCTCGGCACCTTCCTGCGAGACCTGGTGATGCTGGACACAGCCATGAAGGATGAGCTGGAGGTGAGACCAGGGGGTGGGGGGTGATCCAGGACCCAGTTAGGGTTGAGGGCCAGGCTTGGGGGGGAGGGGCTGGGGGGCCAGGCATGAGGAGGGTTGGGGACAGCCAGGGAGTGGGGCTGTGGGGGGGGCATGTGTGCATTGTGGGGGCCAGGCAAGGAGGCAATGGGGAGCTGGGGAGGGTAATGGGGAGCGATGGGGGCCAGGCAGCGAGGGACAGGGGAGCAGTGAGGAGCTGGGTGGGTGATGGGGGGCCAGGCAGCGGGGGGCAGGGCAGCAATGGGGGGGCCAGGAATGTGGGGGGGTCGGTTGCGGGACTCATGGCACCTCTCATTTCTCTGGCAGAACGGATACATCAACTTCGAGAAGCGGCGCAAGGTACCAGGCTGTGCCGGGGCTGCTGGGCTCCCTCCGCGTCTGGCTTGGGGCTCCCCTCTGTTGCTCTCTGCCCCCCCTGGTACAGCTCCCCCTCTCACTGTCTGCCCCCCCGGTACAGGTCCCCCAGGCTCTCTAAGCTTCCCCCCCCCCGTACAGCCCCCTGTGCTCTCTGCTTGGTCCCCCCTGTCCTCCCCCCGCTGGTTACAGGCCCTGGGACCCCCCTTCCACCTCACAGTATAGTCCCCCACGCTCTCTGTGCTGCCCCCGGTATAGCACCCCCCCCCGTTCTGTCCCTGCTGCCCTGTCTTAGCCCTGCTGACGGCAGTGCCCCCATGTAACTGCCCCCCTCTCTGCCCCCAGGAGTTCGAGGTTCTGGCCCAGCTGCGTCTCCTGCAGTCCGTGTGCCGCAACTACAGTGTCCAGCCCAGCCCCCCCTTCCAGCGCTGGCTGCGGGCGCTGCCCCCCCTCTCTGAGGCACAGAGGTAGCGAGGGGGGGAGGAGCGCCCCTGTGGATGGGTGCGGGGGGGAGATGGTGCTTGTAGGAGCTGCGTGAAGTGGGATGCTGCATGTAGGGGATTGTGTTTGCATGTAGGGTTGTGTAGAGTGTGGTGTGGGGGGGTTTGGGGGAGGCATTGTGTGTGTTGCATGGGGGGATGTTTGGGGGGTTGTGTGTGGTGTTTGGGTGTGTGTAGAGGAGTTTGGGGGGAGTTGTGTAGGGAGTGTTGCATGTAGGAGGGGTGTGTGTGTAGAGGAGTTTGGGGGGGGTTGTGTGTATTGTGCAATTCTAATCCCCCTCTCCCCACAGTCACAGTCTCTCCTGTGAGATCGAACCCCCTGGGGAGGCCCCAACCCCCCAGCGGCCCCTGAAGCCCACCCTGGTCATCACCCACTGCACAGAGTGAGCATGGGGGGGCGGGGAGCAGGGCTGAGTGGTGATTGAGGGAGGGGGACTCTGGCGCGTTGGGGGGCTGGAGGGATGGGGAGGGGGGCTCGAGGGGCGGAGGCTGGTGGGGCTGAAGGTAGCAGCCCCCCCCTCGCTCCATCTGTTACCTCCCCTGCCTCCCAGGCTGCTGAGCTCCGTGGGGAACCCCCTGGTCTCCTGGGAGGGGCCCCCCGGCTGCAGCCCCGACCTGCTGCCGCCCCCCCCGTGGCCCCACACAGCTGCTGTCTCGCCTGGCACAGGTGAGACACCCCCCTTATCGCTTCCTCCCCCCTGCCCCCATCCCCCCGCCTGATCTCCCCCCCCCCCCCCCCCCCCCAAGTCCTGCTCCCCCATCCCATCCCCCTTTCTCCCTCGGTCCCCTGCCCCTTGTCCCATTCCTTCCCCTCCCTCAATCCCAGCACCTTGCCCCACCCCCAGTCACCCCCTCTGCATCCCGACAGCACATGAAGTGGCCATCAGTCTCCGCGCTGGACACAGCTCCTGAGGACGTGGCTTCCTTGGCCAGGGGCCTCTCGCCCCCCACCCCCACCGGGGGGGGCTTTCCCCGGGGGCACCGGCGCTCGGCTTCATGCGGCTCGGCCTTCCCTGCCCCTCCCACCCTGGAGCCCGGGGCCCCCCCCTCCGACTGCTGCATCATCCGCGCCCGCATGGCCCTGCACAACGGCAGCCTCTACAAGAGCATCCTGGTGAGCACCCGGACGCCTGGGTCCCGTCTCCAGGGTGGGGACTGGGAGCCAGGACTCCTGGGTTCTATCCCAGCTGGGGGGCAGGAATAGGGGTTAGAGTGGCAGCTGGGAGTCGGGACACCTGGGTTCTCAAGCCTGCCCTGTCTGTCTTGCTGTGACACTTTCCTGCTGCAGTCTGAGTGTTGTGGGGGGTGGGCCAGGCTATTAGTTTAGCCTGGGAACCCCCCTTTTCCCCAGCGTGACCCCAATCCCACAGCTGCTATGGGGAGGAGGCAGCTGGTCCCCTGACTCACAATGGGGCAGCCCCTTCCCACAGGGAGAGACAGTGTGTGTGTCTGGTATGAGTGGGCTGGACCTACACGTACGTGTGTGTGTATGTATTGTCGGGGGGGGGGGGTGCACGCATGCGTGCATTGTCGGGGGGGGGGGGGTGATTGGGTGGGTGCTGGGCGTGGGGCTTTCTGGGAGGTCTGTTGGAATTTGCTGTGTTCTCCCAGCTTTGCATGTTGTGTGTGTGGGGTGTGTCTTTGTGGCTATGCTTGTGTTATCTCTGTGGGGTGATCACTTCCCTGTATGTGGTGGAGCTCTCTGGGCACCTCGCCTGGCTCTGGCGTGCATGGTGGGAGTTGTGTGTTGTGTTGCTGTAGGTGACCAGCCAGGACAAGACTCCGTCTGTCATCGCCAAGGTGCTGGAGAAGCACGGCCAGGAGCGGGGGGCTGCCCCCCAATTCCAGCTGGTCCAGCTGCTGCCTGATGGGAAAGGTGAGGGGGGCAGGGGGAATTGGTGTCCCTGGGGTAGGGAGTAGGGGGCCCATTGGGGGGTTGGGGAGCACCCACAGTGGTGAGGGGTCCCATGAGTGGGTGGGGGGGACTCTATTCCCGAACCCCCCTCACACCCTCTCTCTCTTCCCCCGCAGAGCTGACCTTCCCGCCTACAGCCAACGTCTTCTACGCCATGAATGGTTCCAGCTTGGACTTTGTGCTGCGGCCCAAGGGCCCCGGGGAGCCTCCCCTGCCCCCCAGCGCCGCCCCCCGCAGGGCTGAGCTCAGCGCCACCTTCCCCAAAATCAAGGCCACCGGCCGCAAGCTCGCCAGGGCCCTCTTCTGAGGGCGAACCCCAAAACCGCCCTGGGGCTTCCTGGGCCTGGAGGAAAGGCAGTGACCTGCGCCCAGGCTATGGGGAAGGGAATTGGAGCCACACCGTGCCTAGGGCTGTCTGCTTGGCCTGCCCTCATCTCTCCTGGCATCAGGGTCTGGTCTGCCCCAGCACTGTCCAGGGGGCAGCCTGCCCAGCCAGCAGCCTCAGGGCCATGACCTAAGTGCCTTGAAAGGGTGATGTCCTGACAGCCCCTCCCTCCGAAGCCAGGACCTACTTCCTGTCCACCCAGGAGCTACAGCTGGGGGTGGGTTGCCCCTGGGGGGGCAGGGCAGTGACCCCCACTCTCCTACAGCATGGTCTCACCCCTGTGGGGCAGGGCAGTGACCCCCACTCTCCTACAGCATGGTCTCACCCCTGTGGGGCAGGGCAGTGACCCCCACTCTCCTACAGCATGGTCTCACCCCTGCCAGAAGGACTCTGGGGGAGGCCAGGGGGGTAACTCCCCACTAGACATGGGTGGGACGTGGGGTGCCCCCACTGGTGCTGAGATGGCAGCTTCTCAGGGATTTGTCCCACCTGGAGGTGGGGGGGGGGGAAGCACTGTGTGTCCCACCCCCAATCACTGTATAGGGGCTTGTGGCCCCAGCCCTCGTTGCTGTAACACTAACGCAATAAAGACACTAGAAGCAGCTGGCAGAGAGCTGTGTTGGGAGGGAGCCGTGCAGGGCACAGCCAGAGAAAGCAGAGGGGGCAAAGCACATCATGCTCTGCTCTGCCCTGCCAGCAGGCAGCCAGGGGCACAGAGACAAGCCCAGCTGGTGAACAGCAGGGGCCCAGGGCCGGTGAGTGGGTACCAAGGGGAGGGGGGCACAGAGGGCCAGGTGCCAGCAGTTTGTGCATCACCTCTTTATTTCAAACAGTGAAAAACTTAAATACAGCCCCCCCCCCCCCCCCCCCCCCAAGCACCGGCTCATGCCTTGGCAGCCCCCTTGCCCTGGGCTCGCTGATACTCCTGCTGCAGCCGGGCCAGCACCTCCCGCTGCTGCTCTGCCTTCTTCTCCGACTCCTGCATCTGCAGCTCGTAGCGCTTGCTGGGGGGGGGAAAGGGGAGAGTGAGCCGGGCCTAGAACCCTCCCCCCAGCCCCGAAAACAAGAGGCCCCAGAGCTCAGGCCCCTGCCCACCGTGGGGCTGGATTGGGGAAAGGCCCATTTCCCATCCGGTGAGCCAGCCAGGGCCCCTGCCTGGGGGCTGGAGGGGCAGGGAGCCAGACCCCCACACAGGAAACCCCCCCTTCCCCCCACACACGTACATCTCCCCGGCAATATAGTCCAGCCGCTTGCTGACGGTGGCTTTAGCCTCGTCCATGTCCTGTTTCACCAGCACCGGGCCAATCAGCTTGTAGACGGTGTTGGTGGCATCCAGCAGCCCCAGCTCCTGTGGGGGGCAGAACAAGGGGAGGTGAGGGGCAGCCGAGGGGGGAGGGGGGGTACAGAATTAGGGGGGGCAGGTGAACTCACCTCCTTGACAATGTTGTTCTCAGTCAACTGTGCCTCCAGTTTCTGCCGCGCCGCCATGGACTTGCTGAGATCTGAGGGGCACACGCAGAGGAACCCCATGAGCTGCAGTGCTGCAGCCCCATTGGGGGCACCAGAGACCCCTGCCCCCTTCACAGCCCCCCAGAAATCAACCTGTCATCTCATAGTACAGCACAGGTGAATAACCCCTGGGTCTGCAGGAGACCGGGGGGGAAGGACACAGAGAGCCAGCTTCACTCTGCCCGCAATGGGGCTCTGCAGGCTGGGGGGGGGGTCTCTGTGCCAGTGCTCAGGGTACAGGAAGAGGGTCAGGCGGCAGGGAGGCCCCAGGGCAGGGAAGTTCTCCCCACTGGGATCAGAGCCCACAGCCTGCCAAGCCAGCCCCTTCCCCAGCCGGTGTATTCGCCTTAAGAGTAACTGGGTGAAGAGGGCAGAAGTGGGGTTCAGGGATGTGGGGGGAGGGAACGTGGAGGGTGCAATGAAGGTGGGGAGGGAATCTGAGGAACTTAGGGCAGTTTGTTTGTCAGGGTGGGGGCGGGGCGGGGCAGCAGGGACCCTGGAAGCTCAATGGGATGCAGGGACCCCAGAGGGTGGGAAAGGGGGGGATGGACTGTGGAGGCCCACAGTGAAGGGGGGCAGGACCCTGGGGAAGAGGAGATGCAGCAGATGAAGGGGGTTGGCAGAAGGATTATGGGGTTAGGCAGGTTATGAGGCAGGGTGCCGGGTTGCAGGGAGGTTGGGCTATGAAGGAGGGTTATGGGGAGGAGGTACAGGGATGGATTATAGGGTGCAGTAGGCTATAGGGTACAAGCAAGTTATTGGGGGTGGGATGGGGGACTATCAGGCACAGGTGGGTTAGGGACAGGCACTGGGGGCAGGACCCAAGGTGGCAGTGGGTTATGGGCAGGAATTAGTGGGGAGGTGATGGGGAAAGGGGAGACCTGGGTTTATGTCATGGACACGGGTTATGGGGGAAGGGGAAGCCCAGGGGTTATGTGGCGGGGGCGAGTTATGGGGCGATGAGGGGTGGCGGAAGGAGGATGATAGGGCAGAGGCGTAGTGGGGAAGGGGTCGGAGACGGGTTATGAGGCGATGCGGGGAGAGGGCTGATGGAGGGATGGGGGCCCAGGGGTTGGTGGGGGCAGGGAGGTGATGAGGGGAGAGGAAGGGGGTCGAGGAGGGTTATGGGGGGACGGAGGTCCAGGGGTTATGGGGCAGGAGGGGAGGCCTTGGGGGATAGCGGGGGCAGGGAGGTGATGGGGGGGGAGGAAGGGAGCCGAGGCGGGTTATGGGGCAGCGGGGGGATGGGACTGAGGCGGGTTATGGGGTGGCGGGAGCGGGTTATGGGGGGGCGAGAGGCAGTCGAGGCGGGTTATGGGGCAGGGGGGGATAGCGGGAAAGGAAAGGGACAGGTTATGGGCTGGAGGGGAACGGGGCGGCGGGAGGGGGTGATGGAGGGACAGGGGTCCCGGGGTTATGGGGCGGGAGGGGAGGCCTTGGGGGATGGCGGGGGCGTGATGGAGGGTAGAGGAAGGGGGCCGGGGGGAGGGGGCCGAGGCGCGCTATGGGGCGGGGGGAGGGGGCGATGGGGGGAGGGGAAGGGGGCCGAGGCGGGTTATGGGGCGGCGGGAGGCGTATGGGGTAGGGGGTTATGGGGCAGGGGCGATGGGACCGAGGCGGGTTATGGGGGGGAGGGAGAGAGGGAGGGGCCGGCACCTTTCTGCAGCTGCTGGTATTTCTCCAGCTCGCCCTGCAGCGTCTTCTGGATCAGGTCCGCCATGAGGGTCCGGTCAGGTCCGGTCCGCCTGCGGGGGGAGGGGGGTTAGAGCGGGGGGACCCCACATGGCCCCTCCCCCCGAGCGCCCCCCGCCCCCACCGGTACTTACCGCTCCGCGCTGCTCCGGCGCTGAGCCCCGCCCTACTCCGTGCATGCGACCTCTCGACCCGGCTTCCGGTACAGTCCACTTCCGCCGGGCGCCGCAGTGCACCATGGGATTTGTAGTCCGGCCTCTGAGTCCGTCCCCTTCCTCCCGCCGCGGGATCAGGACCAATGCCGCCCTCCCGGGTTGGGGGAAAAGGAAGACGGGGCAGAGAGAAATAGCCTTCCACTTCCGCCCGCTTCCAATATGGCCGCTGGCTGGGGGGCCCTGAAAGGCAGCTCACTTCCGCCTCTTTCCAAGATGGCCGCGGGATCATGCGAGAAGCAGATTAAGCCACTTCCGCCTTTTTCCAATATGGCGGCATCGCTAGCCGGGGAAGGGGGAATGCGCCTACTTCCGCCCTGTTCCAAGATGGCGGCCACCCGTGTCTGAAATGGGAAGGAAGCTACTTCCGCTCCGTTCAAAGATGGCGGAGCCTGGGTCAGGGCGGGAAGTTAGTTACCTGCCTGGGCCCATGTAATTAAATCCCGGAGACCCCCCCCCCCGGGTCCACAGCAGGAGCACGGGAGCCATGAGATTCACATGTTACTCACACAGCGTTAATGACATCACACACAGCATCACAGCGCGTCACCGACGCACAATGACGTCACACCCAGCATCACAGCGCGTCACCGACGCACAGTTAATGACATCATATCCAGCGTCACAGCACATCGCCGCCACACAATTAAAGACATCACACCGAGAGTCATAGCACATCGCCGACACGGCATTAATGACATCATCATACCTGGCATCATAAGTCATCACCGACACAGCATTAATGATGTCATATCTTGTGCAGTACCATGGGGCTAATTATTATCCCAGCTACGTCCTAGCCCTCCTGCTAGCACGTCATTATACGGTCATTATATGGTATCCCGTGCAATGCTCCCATGTTGACAAGACGAGACCCGCTCATGCAAATCTGTACCAGCTTCAAAATCTGTGTCTGTGTCCATTGGTCATCTGTGGCGCTTCCTTCTGGGTGTTGTCTTAATGCTGCCACGTTTATTTTCAAAGAGGGTGTTTTCAAAAGAAAGTGCTCATGTCTAACCCCCGAGGCCGTCAATATGTCTGATCTTCTTTAGTGAGCCCACTTGACAAGTTTTATTGGTCTTGGGTCTGGCTTCCACTCCGAGCAAAAAGACAGTTTCCTTCTACCTTAACTCTCCTTAGGGGCAATAACATTACCCCCAGGCTCAATACAAAGTTTCTATCTAAGGATTTGATACAAAGTTGTATGAAAATAGAGGTTATAGATGGAAAGACTTAATACAAGGTTCTATGAAGAGGCACAATACAAAGTCATGTGAAAATGATACACAGTTATGCGAAAATGCTTAATCCACAGATTTATCTACACCTGGGGCATCTGGGCCCAGTGCAGCTGGCTCTGGTTTGGGCAGAGGGTCTGTCAGTGGGGTGGGGGTGGGGGGCCAGATGTGTTCATGGAACGTGGGGGCCCAGAGATGTTCAGTGTCACAAAGGCTGCCTGCCCCTAAGGGGATCTGAGGGAGGGGGCAACAGCCACCAGCCCCCTTGGAGCCGCCCTGGGAGGAAGGGAGCAGGGTGGGGAGAGAGGCTCCCTTCTTCTCTGGGCTTGGGGGGGGGGCCTATCCCAGAGCCCACGGCCCCCTGGAGAGAATCCCCACACGCTATGGGGTGGCCTCAATATGACTGCAGCTCAGAGCCCCCCTGGCCTGGACAGGAGCTGGATGGGTGGAACAGGAGCCGTAGCTCTGTTCTGGAGTTCGGGCAGGCATCTGCGCCTCGCAGCCCCCTCCCTGGCTGGGAGCCGGTGGGGTTCTTGTCCGACTGTGACTGCTGTGGGGTGGGGGGGCTGGGAGCCAGGACTCCTGGGTTCTCTCCCTGGCTCTAGGAAGGGCAGACCGGGGCTGGGAGCCAGGACGCCTGGGTTCTCTCTCCGGCTCTGGGAAGGGCAGGCTGGGGCTGGGAGCCAGGACTCCTGGGTTCTGTCCTTCCCATTCACCCCAGCCCCAGAGCTCCATGCTCAGTGCAGGGATGGGATAGAGATGGCTCTACCCTGCTGGCAGTGCCCCTGGTACCTCCACAGGCAAGGGGCTGGGGCCACGGCTGGTTTGAACGCACCATCTCTGAGCCCCATCTCCTGCTCCGCCTGGGCCAGCCCCTGGTCCGGCTAACCCCGTGGGCAGTGCCGCTAGCAACACGCCGACGCTCAGCACAGTGGTGGGGCAGCGTGATGCAATGAGATGCCCGTGCCCTGGCCCTGCCGATCCAGACCCTCTCAGCAATGTTGCTCAGCCCAGCTCAGGGACCAGCTGGGGGGAGGGCTGGGGGTGAGCATAGCCTGAGGGGTCAGGGTGGCGTACTGGAGTTGCCCCATAGCACCGTACACTGTGGGGTTCCCCGGCTTGGGGGTGGGGAGAGCAGGAGGGAGTAACCTGTCCCTGAGAGCTCCCAGGCCATGGGGTGGGGGCTCAGTTCATGGTGTATGGACGGGAAAGAGGCGGTGCTGCGTGGAGCGCTGCTGGGGGCTGCAGGCCCATGGTCCCACTCCAGGTGGGGGCTAGTGGCACCCCATTGGTGCAGAGCGCTTTGTCCCCCATTGCCACAGGTAGATCGGTATTCCCTTCCCCACTGCCTTAGAGCAGCCCTGGGTCTCAGCCTACAGGTCCCAGCAGTTCCTGCGGGGGCCGATGGACCCCCAGGTGGGGCTTGCTCCTGGGGGCCCTGGCCGGTGAGCCGGTCCTGCAGTGTGGTGGACAGCCCCAGGCACTCCCCCTCCTGACATGGCTGGGCCGGGCTCCAGCAGCCCCCTGTGTGCTGGGGGGGGCCTGCTTCGGAAACCCCGGGCCCCCCCCCAGCTACACCCCAGCGGGCGGGAGGGCAGAGCTGGGGAGAAGAGGGTTGAAGGTGACTGGGGGGCCCGGTGGATGGTCTGTGCACACAGCCACCATATCCCCCCTCCCCAGGGCTTGTATTTTCCTGGGTGCCGCTTCCCTAGTGAAATCCGCTCCGCGAGGCAGGGCAGCTCGCGTGACAGGGGATCTGGGTGTGCCCCCGGCACACGCACGGTCCTTACACAGATCTGTGCACACGGCTCACGAGCTACCGCTGGGGGGGCGGGGGCACCGACGCAGCGCGGAGCGGAGCGGGGCGGGGCCGGGAGGTGAGCGCGGCTCCTCGGGCCCCCCCTTCGCCCCCTGCCCACGTACCCGCCCCGGCTCCTGCCCCGCGTACCCCCGGCTCCTGCCCCCTTCCTCCCCTCCGCCTCAGCCCCCCACCCGGCTCCTGCCCTCCTCGCCCCTCCCCCGCCACGACCCCCTGGGGCCCTGCCCCCCTTCCCCTCCACGGCCCCCCCGGTTCTTGGCCCCCTCCCCATCCGCCTCTGGCCCCTGCCCCCTCTTCCGCTGCTTACCCCACCCATCCCCCCAAATTTCCATCCCCCCATCCACTGTGCTCCCAGTCCCCCCTCCCCACGATGTGCCTCTGTCTTGCCTTCTCCCTCCATCCACTGCCTCCAAGGGGGTAGCTGTGGGCCGGGGTAGTGGGGGGCTCCTACTGGGGGGCTGTTCTGTGCGTGATCCCCCATCTCTCTCTCTCTCTCTCTTAGGCAACCTCCACCACCTGCTGACTCCCCCTCACCCCATATGGCCCCCCGGCTCTGCCCCGCCCGGCGCCCCTCTGCCTGGCTGCTGCGGGGGCTGCTGGCAGGGCTGGGGGGGCTGGCGCTTGTGAGCCTCCTGGTTGGGGGCACAGGGGAGGAGCTGCTATCGTGGTCACTGGCCCCCTTCCTGGGAGGCGGGGGAGGTTTCCTGCACGCAGACCCCGCATTGCCTGGCCCCGACTCCTTCCTGCTGCCCAACGTGGACGGCTGCAGGCCCCGGGCCCCTTCCTGCTGGTGCTGGTGACCAGCGCGCCGGGGCACACGGCCCAGCGCCAGGCGGTGCGTGCCAGCTGGGGGGGCGCCCACAGGGCCGGGGGGTACCCGGTGCGGACGCTCTTCACCCTGGGAGCGCCGGGCTCGGGCGAGGAGCAGGCCCGGCTGGAGGAAGAGTCCCAGCGGCACGGGGACCTGGTCCAGGGCCGCTTCGCCGACACCTACGCCAACCTGACCCTCAAGACCATGATGCTGCTGGGCTGGGCGGCTGCCCACTGCCCTGGCGCCGCCTTTGTGGTGAAGGTCGACGACGACGTCTTCCTCAACCTGCCCGTCCTGGCCCGCCACCTGGGGGTGCTGCCCAGCCCTCACCGGCTCTACCTGGGCCGGGTCCACTGGCGGGTGCAGCCCAATCGCGACCCCGGCAACCGGCACCACGTCCCGGCCTCCGCCTACCCGGCTGGGCCTTCCCCCCCTACTGCAGCGGCACGGCCTACGTGCTGTCCGGCGACGCTGCCCTGGGGGTGCTGGGGGCTGCCCCCCACGTGCCTCCCGTGCCCCTGGAGGATGTCTACGTGGGGCTGTGCGCTCGCTGGGCTGGCTTGGCCCCCACCCACACGGCCCGCATGGCTGGATCCACCCACTACCCCATGGACCCCTGCTGCTACGGGGAGGTGCTGTACAGCGTGCACCAGGTGGGCCCTCAGGCAATGGCGGCAGCCTGGGCTATGGTGGGGGGAGAAGGGGGAGCCTGTACCCCACTGCATAGGGGGCTGGGGGTGCTGAGGTGCAAGGTGCTAGCCCTGCTGGAGGGTCTGTGAGGGGCAGGGGGGCCTGGGAGCCAGGACTCCTGGGTTCTCTCCCCGGCTCTGGGAGGGGAGTGGGGGCTGGTGGGTTAGAGCAGGGGGGCTGGGAGCCAGGACTCCTGGGTTCTATCCTCAGCTCTGGGAGGGGAGGGGAGGGGAGGGGAGGGGGGGCTGGTGGGTTAGAGCAGGGGGGCTGGGAGCCAGGACTCCTGGGTTCTCTCCCCGGCTCTGGGAGGGGAGTGGGGGCTGGTGGGTTAGAGCAGGGGGGCTGGGAGCCAGGACTCCTGGGTTCTCTCCCCGGCTCTGGGAGGGGAGTGGGGGCTGGTGGGTTAGAGCAGGGGGGCTGGGAGCCAGGACTCCTGGGTTCTCTCCCGGCTCTGGGAGGGGAGTGGGGGCTGGTGGGTTAGAGCAGGGGGGCTGGTGGGTTAGAGCAGGGGGGCTGGGAGCCAGGATTCCTGGGTTCTATTCTCAGCTCTGGGAGGGGAGTGGGGTCTAGTGCAGTGATTCTCAATGGGGGGCACATGTGCTGTTGGGGTACACCAAGGTCTTCCAGGGGGTGCATTGTCGCATCTAGAGATTTGCCTAATTTTACAACAGGCTACACAAAAGGTATTAGCCAAGTCAGTACAAGCTAAAATTTCATACAGACAATGACTTCTTCCTACTGCACTATGTACTATACACTGAAATGCAAGTGCAATGTTTATATGCCAATCAATGTATGTTATAATTGTATGGTGAAAAGGAGAAAGTAGCGATTTGTCAATAATCGTGGCTGTGACACTTTTGTATTTTGATGTCTGAGTTAGTAAGCAAGTCTATTTTAAGTTAATTGAAACTTGAAGGTACGCAAGACAAATCAGACCCCTGAAAGGGGTACAGTCATCTGGAAAGGTTGAGAGCCACGGGGCTAGTGGGGGTGGGGTGGGAGCCAGGACTCCTGGGTTCTAACCCCAGCTGTTAGTGCGATGCTGGTCAATGGCGGCCCCTGGGCCAAATGTGAACCCGCCAGCTCACCTTAAAAAATGTTTGTAACTAAATTCATGAGCAGTGATGTGCAGCCTCTGGCTTCCTTAGTAAGTAATGAACTGGAGCTTAGGTTCTCCGATAGCATCGGCTACGACTGAGTTGGGACGCCGCCTGTTTTAATCATTGGTGATGTAAATGGAGCCGGAAACAAATGCGAGGGGGGGAGTAAACGTCACAAAGTCGCCAGCGAAAACCAAGCATTTAACCCAAGCTGCACAGCGGATTTTCTCTTTATTATGCCACTTCATTTAAAGGCAAAGCCTTTGTGTTTCCTCTGCCAAACCACTGGATCTGTCTGTAAGGTTGCCACTGGGAGGTGCCACTTTGACTCAAAGCACAGTCACTTCCACACGGCCTGGCCTCCTGGTGGTGCTGCAAAATGTGACAACATTGAAAATCGGAAGTCTTCGTGTCACACTTGAAATGTTCTCACGCGATCAGCAACTGTACAGGGGAAAGCGACGGCTGCCTCTCATTGGAGAATGTGGGCACGAGCTAAAAGGAAAAGGCCTTTCCCGGTTGCCGAGCTTGTGAAGGAGCGCACATTGCTGGAGGAGCTCATTGATGGAGATAAAAACAAAGCTGACATTGTGACTTGTGTGACACAGGTTCCCCTGTCTGATTCCATGGCAGTGCGAAGAGTGGCTGATATTTGTAATTTACGTGGATTGTCTGTCAGCACTACTTTCTGATTAAAAATGCCAAACACACGGCTCCTGTGGTGGACAAATCAAGCAATTTAAGTGACGCCCCCCAGCCAGTGCTGTTTGTTAGATTTTATGATGGTGAATTTTTATGCTTAATACCATTAGAAACCTACCCCACAGGAAGGAGCATTTTTGGAAAGGTAAAATTTTTTTTGAAAAAAAAAAAAGGGTTTAGGTCTGCAGAAAGTAAACTTGCTTGTTACAGACGGAGGTCCCTCCGTGAAAGGGAAAGAGATGAGCTGTGCTTCACATGTGGCAGTGATACACCCTTAATTAAATACACTTCACTGCATCATTCACCAGACTGGCCTGTGCATAAGTTCTCTGGAGACTTGAAAAAAACAATGGGTATTGTGATGAGATTAATGAAGTACGTATGCTGGCAAACAGGGGACATCATCCCTGCCCATCTGCTCAACTTCTAGCTTGCAACATTGTCTTTATAAAACTGTTTTACAAGACATTTCAGCCAAATTCAGTGACCTGTTGCAGCATGACTTTCGCTGGTTAAGTAGTGGGATGCATGATACAGGTGTTGTGCGCTTCAAAAAGAAATAACAGAATTCCTTTCAAACCACAAGACCAACGAGGTTGCAAGTTCCTGGAATTTATGAATGATGTCACAAGTGGCTTTTCTGTGCGCTATTACTGGTCACTTGTATTCCTTCAGCTTGCAGCTCCATGGTCGTGCAAGCAGTGTCAGGGATCTGTCTGAAAAACTGTGTGCCTGTCAGAGGAATCTTGAAATCTTTCAGGCAGACTTAACTAGGAAAGATGTTGCACTTTACCACATTGCATGTTGTTGCTACAGATGAAACCTCAATGAAAACGCTGCACGAATTCCTAAACAATCTGATCAAAATTTTTAAAATGGATTTGAGAATTTTAAAATTCCCAAGGATTTGATTTTATTTGTTGTCTCTGCCGATGGACCTCACCCTTCTGAAGCAAAGATCACTCTTGAGTCTATCAATGAAGGGGCCTTTCTATTAGAAATTGTAAGTCTCCAGAGCTCAGATGTCTTGAAGGCAAAAGCCAGAGAAGCGGGATGTTGCGAGTTCTGGACTCAGTCCGCTGACCAGTTTCAGAATAGCCAGCATCTGGCTTTTAACCGTGTTCGGACAATGTACCTCTGCGAAGCTGGGTTTTCTGCCATGAACATTATAAAAAACCCAATCACCTGAGGGATGAGCATCTTCATGCGTGCATGGGCCTTGGCCTGACCGCCTACAACCCACTCGTCACGCTTGTCGCTGTCACCTCTCCCACTAGCGAGTGCCACAAAGACGGGTAATAATGTTGCGTTATAAACTGTGTTTGAAGATAGAATTACTAATACTTACCGTGCACTCAGGGGCTGTATTTATTGGTAGCTGAAGTGTTTTTTGTCAGACGTGCCAATGGGCTGCTTTGTGTCGTAACATTCTCAAAGAGTGGGTAGCTCTCACTGAATATCACTGGGCTAGTGTGTTAGAGTTTGGGGGGGTGCGAGGGGGAGAACCAGGACTCCTGGGTTGTGCCCTGGCTCTATGTGAGACACCTGGGGCAAGTCACCAAAGCACTTTGTGCCTCAGTTTCCCATTTGTTAAATGAGACTCTTGCTCTTGTCTAGTAAACCGTGAGTGTGTTGGGACAGTGAGTGTCAGTATGTGTCTGTGGAGGACTCAGCCAAACCGGGGCCCTGATCTCGGTCAGGGTCTGGGCAGCGCCCGGCCCAATGGTGGGGGGAGTTGGGGCTTGCTCTCACTCATGGGTCTTGCCACGCACATGAGGGCTGTCATAAACCTACAGATAAGGGCAGCTGTACTGAATCGCTTTACTGGTAAGAGGTTAAGAAGCTCAAATAACCTGGTTGGCACCTGACCAGAAGAACTAATAAGGAAAGCAGATACTTTCAAATCTGGGGGAGGGGGAGGTTTTGTTTGTGCTCTCTTCTTTTGTTCCAATGGAAAGAGAAGCCAGGCAGGGACAACATCTCCTGAAAATATACCTGGCATAATCCATCTAAGAATTACAGAAATTGTAAGTAATAGCAAGGAAATATGTTAGATTATCTTTTGTTTTGGCTTGTGAATTTTCCTTGTGCTAAGAGGTAGTTTTATTCCTGTTTTTGTAACTGTGAAGCGGAGTCCAGAGGGGGAATGCTCTGGGTTTTAAATCTTTTTATTACCCTGTAAAGTTACCTTCCATCCTGATTTTTGCAGGTGTGATGCTTTTACTTTTTTGTTTATAATAAAGTTCTTAAGAACCTGATTGATTTTAGTGTTCTAAAGATAAAAGGTTTGGTCTGTGCTCACATTGTGAATCAATGGGTTGGTATGTTAGTCTCAAGCCTCCCCAGGAAAGGGGCTTGGGGGATATTTTGGGGGGATAGGGATTACAAGGGACCCTTTCCTGAATTTTTGTCTAAATCACTTGGTGGTGGCAGCGATACTGTCCAAGGACAAGGAAAGGAATTTGTGCCTGGGGGAAATTTTTAACCTAAGGTGGTAGAAATAAGCTTAGGGGGTCTTTCATGGGGGTCCCCACGTCTGTACCCCAGAGTTCAGAGTGGGGAGGGAACCCTGACAAGGGCCCTGTGCTGCACCCAGCTCTGGAGAGGTGCCGGGCCATAGACTGAATGGGATGGGGTGTGGTGGTGAGCACAGACTCTGTAATTAGCAGGGAGGGGACAGGAGCCCCACCTTTCCCTCAAGGAGCTGGTACCTGCCCCCTGGGTCCCTGGCAGTGGGTGGGGATGGCAGGCTTGGCGAGCCCTGCCCGATGTCAGCACTAACAGGTCTAACGTTGGCCAGGCCTCAGAGCCAGAGAACCATCCGAGCCCTTTGGGACCCGTGCTCAGTTCACAGGCTCAGCACCAGCTCGCAGGTGAATGTGCCCCAAGCCACTCAGTGCCGGGGGGCAGGGGTCACCGCCCACTCCTGCCGGGCCGTGCCGGGCACTGGGCCATGCCGGGCACTGGGCCAGGGACATACAGCTACCAGGTGAGGCGTTACGTGATGACGCTGACCATGGGGGTCAGGGATTCATCGCCAGCCAAGGGGAACCCGGGCTTCCCGGCAGCCGGGGGGGGAGCCCCACACAGCGGGCGAGGTCTAAGTCCTTAGCCTACACGCAATGCGCCTCAGCTGGCCCATGACCAGACTTATCATTGAACTCGGGCTGGTGGCTGGATCACTAGCTTCCCTGGGAGGGGTGGTAGAGAGAGAGAGAGAGAGAGAGAGAGAACTGATGCACGGCCCGGGGATGTGAGTTTCCCCTGTGTGGTGCATGGTTAACGGGGGGGGGGGGGGGGTTGTTAAGTGTGGGCTGCTGGAGGCAGGAAAGAACCTTCTGGACTGGGATCAAAGAGGAGTTAGAGGGCTCTGGACGGATCCAGATCCACCTGGCTGTAACTTTCCATTGTCTGTGTTAACTAAAGACTTGCTACGCTGTGTTACAGACATCTAATAAACCTTTCTGCTTTTACACGGCTGGCTGAGAGTCACCTTAGATCAAGGGAGCTGGAGGTGCAGTGCTCCCTTTGAGGGTGCAAGTCTTCCCCGGGTGTCCAACTCAGGTGGAGTCGCTATGGGGCGCTCACAGCAGGAAGGAGGGATGCTGAAGGCGCCGAGGGTCAGTCCCAGGAGGTGACGCCGAGGGGCTGACCGCAGCAAGAGTGTGAGACACTAAGGGGGCTGATACACAGAAGGGGTCCCCCAGGACTGTCCCAGAGCCGTGCGAGAGCACCGGGCCTGAGGAGCCGTGTCTCAGCACACGGCCAGTGACCGTTGAGGGGCATTGCTAGGAGGCAAAGCCGGCAGTTGCCCGACTTGCAGCTAGGAAGCGAACGGGCAGCGCGTCGCCATTCTGAAAGCGAACTCTCAGCCAGCCCGGGGCCTCCCTGGGTCAGTGCCCTGTCCTTGCTCACCCTGGGATAAACGGCTCCAGCTCCACCTTGCGCCCAGCACGGGGGCTGTGACACAACAGCTGAACAGCAGCCGGTCCTGTGCCCAGCGCCCCTGGGGACTCCACGGGGGGCTGGCAGGGGCTACAGCTCATCCCCAGCAGAGCAGGGACGCTGGGGAGTCATTCGCCTGCCTGGCCGGGGGGGGGGGGGGGGGGGGAAGCTGGCCTGTAGGTCCCCCCCACGCACAGGCTCCGTTCTACTGCAGAGGCATAAAGCAGACGGGGCTCCCGGGGCTGGGCCTGGGCCCAGGAGTCAGGACCCAGAGGGAGCATTTGCCCGGAGCCAAGCCCCCTCTGCGGCTGGGGGAGGCTGGTCCAGAACCTCCCGCTGACACCCACAAGCCTTTGAATTTCCAGCCTCCCTTGGCTCTGAGCCTGTTTCCCCCCAGCTGGCTGGGTGCGGGTATCGGCTGGGAGCTCTTCTCCCTCCCCGCTGTACAGAGCCGCCCGAGCCCCCGCCAGCCTGCGCTTGGCTCCCAGCCATGCTCCCCTCTGCCCCCCACCTCGAGTAACCCCCTCCCCCTCTCTGCCCCAAACCAGAGCCAGGCAATGCAAACGACAACTTTAATACAAAAATAGCAGGGTGACAGTGCAGGGTGAGTGGGGGACCCCACCCCGCCCCCACCCCAGAGGGGATGGGTAACGCTCGTGACCCCTTTCGCCCCCATGGGGGGCAATCCCCTCCCCCCAGCCTCCCCAAGGCTATTTCTTGAACCGATCCAGCGCTGACCTCTGAGCCCGGGGTGCCGCCTTCGGTTCTCGCTCCGCCACCTGCTGCTGCTCCAGGCTCTTCCGGATCTTGGTCTGCGGGAAGGGGGAGCGGGGGTGAGCCAGAGACACCCCAGTAAATGGCCCAATGGGGGGGAGCAGCCCTGGGATCCAACCCCCCCACCCCACCCCCCAATTCACAGTGTAATGGAGCCCTGGGGTATGGGGCAGATGCCCCCGGACGTCACTGGCCCAGTAGGACAGGGGAGTTGTGGGGGGCGGGGCACACGGGAAGTCCCTGTTTGAGACAGGAAGTGGAGAGCTGGCTCTCCGGGGTGGGGAGCAAAGCCTGATGGGTAAGGGCTGGCCCAAGGGCGGATGGGACAGACAGGTGGACAGTACGGACGGATGTACCCGCTGCTCCTGGTTCGCCACCTTCTTCTTGCGCCGCAGGAGGCTCCCGGCTGAGCTGCGTCCCTTCAGCTTCCGGCGCGGCTGGAACGCCGGCTTGGCCTGGGGGTCGAAGCCCTGGGGGTCGGGAAGGAGTGTGAGAGAGTCCTCCTGCATCCCACCATGCACCGCGGCGTGTCCCCCCCCACCCCACGCTCCTGACATGCCACAGCAACCGTGACACTGCCTGGTCCCCACTGTCCACCCGCCCCCCACTTCCCACAACACACCACGGTGCCCCCCCACTTCCCACAATGCACCATGGTGCCCCCCCCCGCTTCCCACAATGCACCACGGTGCCGCCCCCCCCCAGTCGCTCACCAGCCGCTCCACTCGCTCCTGGTGCTTCTGCTCCATGGTGATGGTGTCCACCCGGCCCAGCTGTCCCGGGTCCAGCGTGATCAGCTCCGACGGGATCTGCCGGGGGCCAAGCTGTTAGGGGGGCCCGGACCACCCAGGCTCCCCATTCCCATGACACCACCCCTCCTGGCGGTGCCCCACCAGACATCCCAGCTACCCACCCTGGTGTCCCCTCCCCCCAGCATCAGCTCCCTTGGCCCCGGAGCAGTGGCCCACCACTGAGATCCAGCTGCCCCCCAGCTGGGGCTGCATGGGGGAGGGCAGGGCGGCGGGGGCGGGACAGGGCTGAGTATTGTGTGCAGGGGTGGGGAGATGACGTTACCTTCTCCAGCAGGGCCTTGACCTCCCACTCCTGCCGCTGCTTCCGGCTCCGGAACGGGTTGTTCTCCAGCGCGTCGAAATTTGCCTGTCCAGCACCTGGGGGGGTATGGGAGGAGAGGAGACAACAGGAGGTTAGTGGGGGCAGGGAGCCATCCCCCCTCTGCCATGGACAGACACACAGCCGTGCCAGTCCCCCGCAGGCTTGTAGCAGGGGGCACATGACAGGCATGTCAGCTACCGGGCACATGGGGAGTTGTGGGGAGCCATACCTGGCACCAGGAGGCTGGTGACGCCGTGGGGGATTGGGGGGTGGTACTGGGAGGGGTGCTATGGGGGGTCCATACCTCGCACCAGGTGGCTGGTGACACCATGGGGGATTGGGGGGGTGGTACTGTGGGGGGACACTATGGGGGGTCCGTACCTGGCACCAGCAGGCTGGTGAAGCCGCTGCCGTGCCCTACGCCCAGCACGTCCTCGAAGGGGCAGAAGCGCAGGCCGTGGGCCGCCTGGGGCAGCGTGTGCGACAGGTAGGGCTTGTGAGGCGGCTGCACGGGCACGTCCCGGTACACCTGGGGGGAGGGAGCAGACATGGGGGATCAGTGCCTGCAGCAGGGCCTGGCTCACAGGGGGTGTCAGAGCACAGGGCAGTCCGAGCTCCCCCTTGGGTGGTGCTCAGGTTGGGGGTGGGGGACAGACGGGGCCCAGGCTCATAAGAACGTCCACCCTGGGTCAGAGCAACGGTCCATCTAGCCCAGTATCCTGTCTACCGACAGTGGCCAGTGCCAGGTGCCCCAGAGGGAATGAACAGAACAGGGAATCATCAAGTGATCCATCCCCTGTCGCTCATTCCCAGCTTCTGGCAAACAGAGGCCAGGGACACCATCCCTGCTCATCCTGGCTAATAGCCCTTGACGGACCTATCCTCCAGGAACTTATCTAGTTCTTTTTTGAACCCTTTTATAGTCTTGGCCTTCACAACATCCTCTGTCAAGGAGTTCCACAGGTTGACTGTACGTTCTGTGAAAAAATACTTAAACCTGCTGCCTATTAATTTCCTTTGGTGATCCCTAGTTCTCTACACCAATCATGATTTTATAGACCTTAATGATATATCCCCTTAGCCATCTCTTTTCCAAGCTGAAAAGTCCCAGTCTTATTAATCTCTCCTCATACGGCAGCCATTGCAAACCCCTAATCATTTTTGTTGCCCTTTTCTGAACCTTTCCCAATTCCAATATATCATTTTTGAGATGGGGTGACCACATCTGCGCACAGTATTCAAGATGTGGGCGTACCATGGATTTCTATAGAGGTAACACAATATTTTCTGTCCTATTATCTATCTCTTTCCTAATGATTTGCAACATTCTGTTCGCTTTTTTGGCTGCCGCTGCACATCGAGTGGATGTTTTCAGAGAACTCTCCACAATGACTCCAAGATCTCTTTCTTGAGTGGTAACAGCTAATTCAGACCCCATCATCTTGTATGCAATATTGGAATCATGTTTTCTGACGTGCATTACTTTGCATTTATCAACACTGAATTTCATCTGCCATTTTGTTGCCCAGCCACCCAGTTTTGTGAGACCCCTTTGTAACTCTTCACAGTCTGCTTTGGACTTAACTATCTGGAGTAATTTTGTATCATCTGCAAATTTTGCCACCTCACCGTTTACCCCTTTTTCCCAGATCATTTATGAACATGTTGACTAGGACGGGGCCCCGTGCAGACCCCTGGGGGACACCACTAGTTACCTCTCCCCAAAGCAGTGCCCAGCTTCTTCTTTTTTTTCCCCTTTTTTTTGGGGGGGGGGGAGGGGGAAGTGGGTTTGAGCAATCCCCAGTCCGCAGGGGAAGGATGCAGGGCGGATGGGGCCCTGCTGAGTCCAGCGAGAGCGGGGGGATGTCCCAGAGTATAAGGGTCCCTCCTTTACCTGCCCCACGACCCCACAGCTACCCCCAGCTGGCTGAAGGCCCAGTGCCGGTGTGTGCGGGGAGTAGGGGGGGTGCCAGTGTGGGCGGGGAGTAGGGGGGTGCCGGGGGGTGCGGGCAGTAGGGGGGGTGCCGGGGGGTGCGGGCAGTAGGGGGGTGCCGGGGGGTGCGGGCAGTAGGGGGGTGCCGGGGGGTGCGGGCAGTAGGGGGGTGCCGGTGTGTGCAGGGGGAGGCGGAACCGTTACCTGCACCACGTCCCCGCAGGCGGCCGCCAGCAGCCCCCGCTGGCTGAAGCTCAGGTGCCCGGCGCCCACGGGCAGCACCAGCGACTGCAGGGGCTGATACGCCCGGAGGTCGTAGACACGCAGCTTCCGGTCCAGCCCCGACGTCGCCATGTACCTGGGGGGAGACGGGGAGAGACCACAGTGTGACCCCCCCTGACCCTCCAGTGTCACCCTCCAAGCCCCCCCTCCTCTCCCACCCCAGCCCCGACGTCGCCATGTACCTGGGGGGAGACGGGGAGAGACCACAGCGTGACCCCCCCGACCCTCCAGTGTCACCCTCCAAGCCCCCCCTCCTCTCCCACCCCAGCCCCGACGTCGCCATGTACCTGGGGGGAGACGGGGAGAGACCACAGTGCCACCAGCCCTGACATCACCATGTATCTGGCAGGAGGCGGGGGCAGACCCACAGTGTGACATCCCCACCCCCCACCAGCCCTGACATCACCATGTATCTGGCGGGAGCAGACCCACAGTGTGACCCCCCCCAGTGTCACCCCGAAGCCCCCCCACCGTCCCACCCCAGCCTCGACGTCGCCATGTACCTGGGGGGAGATCACAGCCTGACCCCCCCACCCTCCTCCTCTCCCATGCCAGCCCCGACATCGCCATGTACCTGGGGGGAGGTGGGGAGAGACCCATAGAGTGACCCCCCCCGCTCCATATTCCACCCCTGCCCTGATGACACCATGTAGCTGGGGAAAGTGGAGGGAGACCCCACCCCTAGCTCCCCTCCTTCCCCCACATGCACCCCTGTGGCCCCCTTTCCCTACTCACCCCTCAGGCCCCTCCCCACCACAGCAGGGCTGCCCCCCCAGTCACTCACGTTCCAGAGCTATCGACGGCCACAGCCCGGACCCCCCCTTGGTGGCACAACATCCGCACCAGGGGTTCCTTGACGTTGGGGCTCCACAGGGTCACAGTGCCTGGGGGGGGGGGGGGGGGGGGGGGGCACAGAGCACGAGGAGTTAATGGGGGGGTGGTCACCCCCCACTGGGCACAAGGGGTTAACAAGGGGTGGAGGGAATGGACAGGGCCAGGTTCACGGCTGGGGGGGCGCTAAGGGGGAGTCATAGCACTGGGTCTGACTGACCAGGCCAGGCTACGGGGGGATGGGGCCACGCTGAGCCCAGTGCATGCTGGGAGGTTGATGGAACATCCCTGTCTGAGCCTGCGGGGGGGGGGGGGGGGGGGGGGGGGGGGGGGCTGGGCCCTGCCGGGGGGATGGGGTGGGGATAACACACTGACACTCACAGGGCTTGAGGGCCCCGGGAGAAACGCTCCTAGCAGTGTGGGGCAGGGGACGATGGCGCAGGGGTGGGTCTCACTGCTGCTGTACCCACAGTGGATGATGGCGCTGGCCAGGCTGCAGGTTGGTTATGGGGTACAGGGGCGTCAGGGGATTATGGTGGGGCACAGGGAGGTCTCACCGTTGCTTTGCCCTGGTGGACAAGGGCAGTGGCTGGGCGGGTGGTTGGTTATGCAGTACAGGGGGGTAGCAATGGGGTTGGAGTCGGGACGGAGTTGGGGGAAGAGTTGGGGGTAGCAGTGGGGGTAGCGGTGGGTTTGGGGACAGGGTGGGGAAGCAGTGGGGCGGGGGAGTAGCAATGGGGCAGGGTTGGGGCAGTCTCACCATTGCTGTGTCCCAGGTGGACGATGGCGTTGGCCGGGTTCTGCCCCATCACGCCCAGGCGCCCCCCCCGGGTGCAGATGGTGGCAACTTCCTTCCCTACCGAGATGTCCAGGTACTGCAGGAACCCCGTCTCGCTCTGCACGGGGTACGAGGGATCAGTGGGGCACCGGCCCCCAAACCCTGGCGCCCAGGCCCACTCCCCGCTTTACCGCATTGGCCAGCAGGAGCCCTGGTGTCCGGGCCCCCCCTCTTTCGCTGTGGTGAGCAGCAGGAACCCCAGCATCTGAACCCCCACACAGTGGGACCCCCCCCCCATTCACCGTGATGACTAGCAGGACCCCCCCCCCCCGTTCACCGCGGTGGGCAGCAGGACTCCCTCACCCCCCTGCTCATCGCGGTGGCCAGCAGGGACTCCCCCCCACCTCGCGGTGGCCAGCAGGACCCCCCCCCCCCGCTCACCGCAGTGGCCAGCAGGACCCCCCTCCCCCCCGCTCACCGCGGTGGCCAGCAGGAAGTGGTAGGGCAGGAACTCCATGCGCAGGACCCCGTTGAAGCGTTTCAGGCAGTTCAGCTCCACGCCCTGGTTGTCGTAGACGTAGAGCCAGCGCCGCTGGGCCACCGCGAACATGGTCTCGGTGTGCAGCCACCTGGGGACGGGGGAAGAGGGGGTGAGATGGGGGAGGCGACGACGTGTCCCATTGCACGGCTCAGCCCGTGTGCAACCTGGCAAACACTGCCTGTGCAACACGCCCCCTCGTGCAACCCAACCAGCCTCCCCAGCCATGGGCGGGCAGGGATGTGCACACTCGCTTTCCCAATGCACACCCACATGTGCAATGGGCACGTCCTGCTGATGCACCGTTACACCTGCAGGGAGCAGCGGATGCAGCCCCCAGCCCTCCCGGACTCCTCCGTGTTGCACACCCCCTGGTCGCCCATCCTTGTCGTCCCCCCCCCCCCCCCGCCACTCAAGTGCCCATCTGTGTCGCATGCCCCCAGTCGCACACTCACGTGACGTCAGTGACCGTCTCCATGACGTTGATCTCACATAGCAGTGACTTGGTTTGCCAGTCCAGGGCTGCCACGTGGCCCCGCCGGCCCCCCAGCAGCAGGTGCCTGTGGGGGGAGATGGGAGGGATGAGGGGAGCAGCCGGGGAACCCCCTGGCCATGGACCGGGGAGACTCATCTTCTAACACACACAATCCAGTCTCCGTATGTCTCCTGACCTGCCCCTATCGGATCCTGCTGGGACCCCCAGAGCAGCTCAGGGGAGGCCTGTGGGGTTAGGGGTCCCTGACGCAGACCCTCCCCCACACAGGAGAACCCAGTCGGGCCCTGCCTCTTCAACCGCTCCCCAGAAGACCTGCCACCTAGGTACAGCCAGCCAACCCCCCACTCCTTCCCCACTGATTCCCACCTGCCCCATGGGTCCCCCTCCCTCCTACTCTCCCCCCACATGCTCCTCCCTGCCCATCCCCCCACTCACCGGCCAGGTCGGGTATAATCCATCCGGTAGGGGCCAAACTGGTTCAGTGTCAGCTCAAAGTGCTATGGGGGGTAGAGACCTGGTTAGACACAGCACAGGGACCACCAACCCCGGGTGAGCCCCCCAGAGACGCTGCCCCGGGATCCCCCCGGTGACCCCCCTGCACCACTGAGATGCTCCCGTGATCCCCCCCAATACTGCCCAGTGACCCCCCCACATCCTAGGGGCGACCCCTCCCCCTGCCATTCCCCCCACCTCACGACACCCTCCCCCCCCCCCCCCCGGTGTGTGGGGGCGTCTCTGACCTTGGTGGCGCTGGCGATGTCGGCAGCCTCAGCGATGTCGGCCTGGGCGATGGTGCAGGTGTCCTCGCCGGGGTCCCCCTCCAGGAACCTGCGGGGGGGGGGGGGGGTGAGAGCTGGGAATGGACAGCACTGGTGGGGGAGGGGAGCCGGCCGGGATCGGGGGCATGTGTATGGAGTTAAGGGGGTGTGTGTATCACCCATCCCACGGGGGTGGGGGAGAACCAGCGGGTAGCCCCGGCTCAAGTGGCAGCACCGCGCGGGGACCTGAAGGTAGCAGATGATGGGGGCACTGGGGCAGCTGCCCCAGCTCCGGGGGGGGGGGGGGGGCACTCACCCTGGCTCCTCGGGCAGCAGCAGCTCCATGCGCGCGGCCTGCTGCGCTGCCAGCTCCACCTTCTGATCCAGCGAGGCCAGATGGTCCCGGAGCCGCCGGCTGGACGCCCCTGCCTGGGGGGGTGGACGGACGGACAGACAGACGGGGTGAGAGCCGCACGTGGCCCCGTCCCTCCCGCCCCCCACCACTGGGGGTCAGTAACTGCCCGGCAACCCCCAGAGACCCAGCTGCCCCCCCGATTTCCACCACGCCCCTCAACTCACCAGCTGCGATTTCTGGCCCCGTTGGAATTTCTTCACCTTGTGGCGAGAGAGGGGGGCGGGTCCGGGGAACGGGTCCCTCTTCTAGGAAGAGAGAGAGAGACACAGACAGACAGACAGAGGGTGGGGGGGCCTGCTACGGGCCCCCATCCCCCCCAGAGCCCCAACGGTACTCCCTTTTGTCGTGCAATCCCCCGGCCCTCGTCCCCCCAACCTCAGCTGCCCCTCCTCCCCCCATGGCCAGCCCCCCAGCATTCCCAGCCTTACCCCAGAGATCCGGCCTGCGGCCTCTGACGCCCGCGGCCTCTTCCTGGCCTCCAGGCTCCCCTTTGCCCCAGCCCTTGGCCTGGTCTTCTCATTGCGACGACGCCTCTTGGCCTTGGAGGGGGCAGCTGCGGGGGGGTCCGGCTGGGGGGCCCCTTCCCAGTAGCGCTGCAGCTTCTTTGTCGTCGTCTTCTTCTTCGGGGGGTGCGGGGCAGAGAAAGGGGGGATGAATCGTGGGGGAGAATCAGTTACCCCCAGCTCGGGAGGTGGGGAGATTGGTGAGGGGGTGAGACATGGGGGGAATCAGTTCCTCCAGCTGGGAGGGGGGGGCACAGAGGACAGAGACTAAAAACTGCCCCCCAACTTGTGGGGAGATACCTGCCCCACAGGGCAGAATAGCCAGCCACTCCCACTGGTCTGATGGGGAGTGCCCCCCACCACAACTAGGGGCAGAACCACCAGCCACAACACATAGTCGGGGGGGGGGGAACTGCCCTCCAACCCCCCCCAGGGAAAGACTTGCACCCCTAACCCAGCAAAGGACTAGGTGCCCCAGACGTGTCCCCAGGGCTGCCAGCCCTGCCCCCCAGATCACTCCTCGCGGGACACCCCACGGATACAGCCAGCCCCTCCCCCGTGTCCTCAAGTTACTAGAGTTGTCGTAGAGACCCCGCCGCCCCACAGACATGGGGGCAATAAACTCCCCCTCAAACCCCTGTAATTGGGTGTTCGCCCCCTGGATGCACCCGACTCGAGTTAGTGACCTGCCCCCTCCCTGCTCATGACACGGGGTAACCACCGTCCCCCCCGGGGGAATCCCCGCCCCACAGACACGGGGGGGGGGAGAGGTAACCACCGCACCCCCGGGGGAATCCCCGCCCCACAGACACGGGGGGGGGGAGAGGTAACCACCACCCCCTCCACGGGGAATCCCCGCCCCACCGACACGGGGGGGAACTGCCCCCCCCGGGGGAATCCCCGCCCCACAGACACGCGGGGGAGAGGTAACCTCCACCCCCTCCACGGGGAATCCCCGCCCCACCGACACGGCGGGGGGGGAACAGCCCCCCCCGGGGGAATCCCCGCCCCACAGACACGGGGGGAAGAGGTAACCTCCACCCCCTCCACGGGGAATCCCCGCCCCACCGACACGGGGGGGGAACTGCCCCACTCCCGAGGGGAGGGGCTCACTTCCCCGGCACTCACCTTCTTGCCCCCCCCGGCTGGCCCCCCCTGCGCCCCGCTCCCAGCCACCGCCTCCATCCTCAGCGCCTGGAACCACGTGCAGCCTCCAGCTGCGGGCCAGGCTCTTCCGGTCCCGGCTGCCGCATCCAATCACGGAGCGAGGCGACTAAGCCCGCGGCCAATCAACGCGGCGACAACCTGCCCGGTAGTGAAGCCGTACAGGTGACATCATGGGTGAGGGCAACTATCCGGCCGCTGAGACGGGGGGCTGGACGAAAGGGCGAAGTCAAGCGGCGGCCATGTTGGATGAGGGCACAGGCCTAAACTATCCCATACAGACCCATGAGCAGGGAGGCCAGTGAATTCAGCACAGCCCACGTGATAGGGGGGAACTCACCAGGGGCACAGGGATGCAGCCACCTCTGGGGAGGGGCAGGTTTCACAGATTCCAAGGCCAAAAGGGATATTTGTGCCTATCTAGTCTGACCCCACGGCAGCGACCGGCCCCACCATAACCTCTAGCACAGAATTCGTTTTAGAGAAGCAGCCAATCCTCATTTAAAACCCCACCATTGACCTCCCGGAGCCTAGCACTGGACGGCCTTTTTCCTTCCTCTCTTCGTTCTCACGGCTCTTCTCTGACTCCTCCAGCTTATCAACAGCCTTCTGGAATTGCAGGCGGCAGAACTGGACACCCCCTTCCAGCCACAGCTGTGCCAGGGCCCCCTCCGGAGGGAAAATAACCTCTCTGTTCACAACTCCCTTTCTGCATCTCGGCATCCCGTGAGCGCTTCTGGGCAGCATCACACGGGCAACCCATGTGCAGCTGATTATCCACCATGACCCCCACATCTTTTTCAGAGCCCCCTTGTCCCAGGACAGTCCCCCATGGCATGTTCCCACGCCCCTAATTTGGACGCAGGGACCCACCTCACCTGCAGCTGCCCGAGGTGGGGCATGGGGGCTGTTTATGCAGGGAGCCCTGGAGGGGCACAGCTATGGGTGGGGTGAGGTGCAGGGTCTGAAGCACTGCACACAGGCCACAAAGAAGCCTCCTGTACCCCTCCCCCAATTGGGGGTAGAGCAGGATGCAGAATGGAACCCCGCACTGCTGCCCCAAAACCGCTGGGGCCTGCACTGACCACCCTTACCCTGTTCACAAGGGGAAAGGGCCCCCTGAGACCCAGCCCCACACCAACCCCCTCCACCCTACAGAATCTTTGGGGCCCAGGCCAGAATGATGATTGCCCAGCTGGGCCCTGGGCCCAAGTTTACTCCTCCCCATTGCCCTTCCACTGAGGCGATGACAACCCCCTAATCTCTCCCCATTGGGGGTCGATCCCTAGTCGCAAAGATCCCCCCCCCCACACACAGAGCGAGGAGGCAGCTCTGAGAACAGCACTTTATTGCAAACACAGGGCAGACACTACTTCTTCTTGGACACACCGACGGTTCTGCCCCGGCGCCCGGTCGTCTTGGTGTGCTGGCCCCGCACGCGCAGCCTGGGGAGAGAGGGGAGTGAGGTGGGACCAGACCCCGGCCCGCCCTACTGCTGCTCCCCGGTTCCAGACCTGCCCCCCAACTCTGAAACCACCCTCCAGCCAACTCCCTATGGCCCTGCACCCCCAGCTCTGCATCGTCCCATAATCCCCTGCTACACCCACATGCAAAGGCTCTGCGCCCAGTTCCCCCTCCCCTTATCCAGCCCAATGACCCCCTTTATCTTCACCCACCTGTCCCCACTGCACAGCAAAGGATGAAGGGAATCCCCCCCCCCATCTCCCAGGGAGTAGGCAAAAGACACCCCCTGTTCATTAGGCCCCACCATTCACCCCTCCCACAGCTCTCGCTCCTCTCGTACCCCCAGAAGTGGCGCAGGCCCCGATGCGCCCGGATTTTCTTTAGCCGCTCCAGGTCCTCACGCAGTTTGTTGTCCAGCCCGTTGGCCAGAACCTGAGGTGAGAGACATGGGGGAGGGGAGGGGAGGTCAGGCACAGCTGGACTGGCTCAGAGACACCCAGCCCAGCTTCCCTCTGCAATAGGGGCCAGCGCCAGCTGGGGCAGAGCCCCCACAGGAGCAGCTGTGGGACAATCTACCCCAAGTCAGGGCTCGTCCTGATCTGGGATCGTCAGAGATCGGCTCAGGCCCTGCAGCACGAGGTTTGAGATCCCTGCCCGTTGTCAGCATGAACTGGTCCAGCCCTGGATAGTCTGTGAGCCACAGAAACAGCCAGTCCCTCTGTGAACCTGGCTCAGCGACATCCTGTGGCAGTGAGTTCCACAGGCTAAGTACAGGGCACATATGAAAAAGTCTTTCCTTGTAGCAGGTTTGAACTTGTCCCCTTTCAATTCCATGGCGTCTCCCCTCATCCTCACGACCGGAGTCAGGGAGGCCAGAAGCCCCCGATCCGCCCCTCTTGAGTGCAGAGGGCATGCATGCTGGAACAGGATTCTTGTTAACTCTGCAGTGACAGCCAATGGGCTGGTGCCCCCCCAACGCATTGGGGTGACAAAGTCCCCTGCTGCCTATGGGACCCCAGAGCAGCCCCTGCAGTGCGGGGAGGAACGAGCCCAGCCCCACACTGCTCTGAACATCAGAGCCCCCCGAAACACACACCCAGCGATGGGCTCTGCACCCCGCTCTCACCTGGCTGTATTTGCCATCTTTGACGTCCTTCTGCCTGTTGAGGAACCAGTCGGGGATCTTGTACTGCCGGGGGTTCTGCATGATAGTGATGACACGCTCCACCTGTGGGGGGCACAGAGATGAGGTCAGGCAGGGGGCTCCCCTCACCCCAGAGAAACCTCCCTCCTTCACCCCAGACATCCCCCCTCCGAGACATTCCCACGCTCGACGCCAACCTCCACCTAGATACCACAAGAAACCCACCCCCACCACAGACACCCCTCAGCTGGCTCCCAGATACACCCCAAGCCTCAGCCCCCGCCACCCAGGTCCCCAAGTGAGAGCCATACCAGCTTCATCCCAGGGACCCCAGCTTCCCTTAGACCCCCCACCCCATCTGAGACAACTGCCACCCCCCATGGTCCCAGAGAGACCACCCCTGCCCTCCCCGCTTGCTCACCTCATCCTCTGTCAGCTCCCCAGCCCTCTTGGTCAGGTCAATGTCCGCTTTCCTCAGCACCACATGGGCGTAGCGCCGACCCACACCCTGGAAGGGGGAAGAAACATTAAGAAAGCCGCAGGGCGGGGACTCAGTACCCCCCCACCACATAAAGTTCCCGGGAAGCTCAGTCTCTGATGCTGAGAGCAAGACCACCCCCCCCCCCCGCCCCCAGGACAGAAGAACCTGCTTCAAGAGACACCCATGGTACAGCCCAGCTTTAACACCCCCCCCCATACATGTCTCCATATACCCCCCACCCTTGCCCATGTAAGACAGACAAACCGCGGGATCGAACCTGGGGCCTCTACTGCATGAGCTAAACGCCACTGGGCTGTTAGCCACGGCTGTAGACTCGTTAATCTCGCTCTCTGAGTGGTCTCGGTGCCACTAGATGGGACAGACACCACACCCCGGAGGTGCGTGGGTTACACCCGCACCCCTCTCAGTGAGACCTTGTGACAGGGAGTTCCCCAGGCTAACTGCACGTGTGAGAACCTTTGGGAGCCTGACCCCCTTCTCCATCCCAGCTGTGCAGCACCTCTCCTTCCGCCGGCCTGCCCGCTCCACCACACAGGGTCAGCCCTGACCCCTAAGTCCTAGATGGGGCACCCACACCAGCACCCCATCTCCCCAGGGAGGGCGCCCCATGGATGCACACAGAGGCACTGGGATGTTTTTGACGTTCTCTCTCTGGTACAGAAATCCCAGGGCTGACGGCAGGGACACCCAGCCATGCCCCATTGGAGGGGGGGGGGGGGGGGGAATACACCCCACAGCCCCCTCACCTTGATAGCGGTGATGGCAAAGGCGATTTTCCGTCGCCCATCTATGTTGGTGTTGAGCACTCGCAGGATGTGCTGGAATTTCTCAGGGATCACAAGAGACTGCGGAGAAAAGGAGCAGGGGTGTGTGTGTCAGCACAGGAGACCTGTCCCCTATCAATGCCCCCCCACTGGGGACACACTCCCCACAAGGCAGGGGTCAGCCCCAACCCTCTCCTCCAGGATGCAGCACCCCCCAAGACCTGGTTGTTACATATAGCGGCCAGCCCCCCCCCCCCCCCCCCACACATACCAGCCTTGGATCCAGTGCAAGTCCCCCGAAGCCCCCAAATCCCCCCCAGCAGCCAGCCAGCCTCCCCGCGCCCCCCCCCCCAGCAACCCCCTCCTACCCCCCAGCAGCCAGCCAGCCTCCCCGCGCCCCCCCCAGCAACCCCTCCTACCCCCCAGCACGTCCCAGCCTCCCCGCGCCCCCCCCAGCAACCCCCTCCTACCCCCCAGCAGCCAGCATGTCCCAGCCTCCCCCCGCCGCCGGGCCAGTTCCCCAGGAGCCGCCTACTCCTCTCCCCGCAAAGCCCCGCTTCCATCCTTCCCAGGGTGGGCTGGCGGCCCCGCTGCCCCCTGCTGGGGGCGGATAGACCCCTCTCCCCCTCCCCGGTCTGATCGCAGCTGCTCCCCCCAGGCCCCTTCCTGCCCCCTATCGGCTCCCCAGGGAGCCCCCAGCGGGAAATGGGGGGCGCCCCGTAAAGCCCCGGCTCCGCCCTCTCGGACAAGCCCCCGCCGGCCCCGCTGCCCCCCTCCCCGGGGCGGATGAACCCAGATTCCGCCCCCCCCCCCCCCCCCCGCTCTCACCATGGCGGCTACTCCGCGCTCTAGTCTCACCCCGTCCGGAAGAGAGAGAGGAAGTGACGCGCTGCCTCTTATAGACACTCCCCCTACAGGCAGATAAACTTCCGGTCAGGGCAGTTCACCTTCCGGCAGAGCAGACAGACTTCCGCTTCTCCCCGGAGTCTTTCCGGTCATCCTCCCGCAGAGTTCCACTAGGGACACCGCTACCGGGGTGGGCAACAATATGTGCGGTCCGGGTATGAAACCTGCCCCATGACAGAAGGTTCCTATGGGAATAAATCCCCCCTATTGGATAGGGACTGACCCCCTTCGACTCCGGGGGGCATTTTCATGCCAGTCACCCCCTCACGTTCCCTAAAGGGGGCTTTGTTACCCCATTTCCGGTAGACCCCCGCCCACCCGGTGCATCATGGGAGTTGTAGTTTTTTAAAGGCGCACGGCCGGAAGTGAGCCTTGGAAGCCCGGATGCGGCGGGAGCGAAAGAAGGAGCGGAGCGGGGATAATGGCGGCGTTTAGGCCCGAAGAGGAGCTAGGACTGCGGGCGACTGAGATGGAAGAAGAGGAGGGCATGGTGAGGTTCCCCCAGCCCTACTTCCGGTCCCCAGGCACCCCACTTCCGGTCCCGTTCAAAATAGGCCCGTAATGGGGAATCGCCCCCTGCTGCCCAAATTGGCCCCCACTTGTCATCTACCCCCCCCCCCGCGTGCTGAGGGGCGGTTCTGGGTCTGGGAAGGGTTTGCATGTGACCCCGTTAACTGTTGTGTGAAATGTGGGAGCCTGAAGGTTCTGCGACCTTTGACCCTGACCCCAGTGACCCCAGGCCCTTGCTTGCCTCACCCTGACCCCAACATGACCCAATCCCACTCTGTCACCCCCCATGCCTGTTCATGTGACCCCTGATCCTTGTAATCTCTGACCCCACCCTGAATCTTCTCCCCCCATGCCCCGACCTCTGCCCCTCCCCCGCTCTGTTCCCTCTCTCTGCACCCCCCCCCCCCCCCGACTCAGGGCAAGGGCCCCACGTTGCCCCTCCCATCCGGACCCGGTGGCGTCCGTCCTGTGTCTCAGCTGGCGCATGGGGTTGCTGGCCTGGCGCGTGGGGCTGCAGCACCTGGTGGCCGGGCCTCCGTCATGCAACGTCCTGAACTTCTTAAACACCGTGTGACGTTAGCGACCCTCGCTGCGCGCTGATCAGTGTCCCTCTCATTTTCCCACCCATGTGCGGAATGAATTTTGTTATGTGCCCCAATATGGAGGTGACGTGTGACACATCACCTTCATATTGGCGCACATAACAAAATTCATGTGGTGGGGGTGGGGCCGAGGGGTTTGGAGTGTGGGGGGGTGAGGACTCTGGCTGGGGCTGTGGTGTGGGGCCGTGGATGAGGGTTTTGGGGTGCAGGCTGCCCCAGGGCTATGGTGGGGAGAGAGGACTCCCCCCAGCTCTCTCCACACAGCAGCACCTGGGCTGATGGGGGAGAGGCACCTCTCCCCACCATGGCAGCTCTGGGGTTGGGGCCGCAAGATAAGTGCCCCGGCCCCAGCAGGTCTGAGCCGCGGCTGGGTTCGGGCTGGGGGAGGGGTGCCGCAGCAGGTCCGGGCTGCGGCAGAGTTGGGGCCGGGGGAGGGCCGCCCCAGCCGCAGTAGGTCCCCAGGTGGGTTCCCTGAGCACCTGCGCGGCGCTAAATAGGCTGCTGTGTGGCTGCACAGCTTACAGGGAACTTAGGCACTGCCCCTCACGAGTGCTATTTATCCTCTGTCTCCATGTGTTAGCCAAGATCTTTCACCCCCTGCGGTGCCCTGACCCCGCCCCCCCAACCTCAGATCTCCTATCCCCATCCATCCACCCTTGGTACATATCCCCTGAATCCATCCTCAACTGCCATCTTTGACCCCACACTGCCCCCCATGATCCTGGGGCCTCCTGTTTCATGGGTGACAGAACCCCACTGGCCCCTTTTTGTGCCCCACACCCCATCGCTTCCAACTCCTATTCCATGTCCCCATAGTCTTTGATCTCTGCAGTGAGCCCTACGTTCTGTGCTCCCTACGTTCTGTGCTCCCTCCTTGACCCCCACTTGTCCCTCTGTTCCTAGCCCACCCCCCGTAACCTTGAGTTCTAGTCCCTGAACCTCTATAGCACTTATACCCCCCAGCCTCTAGCCTGCCTAGCCTGGTCACTGGGTGTACCTCCAAGACCCCTTCCCCAGAGCCTGCTGGAGCTCACTGCTCTCCCGCAGCCCCCCGTAACAGCCTGACCTGCACTCCCTAGGGCCGTGGAGAGGAGCAGTCGCTGCAGCTGAACTTGGGGGACCTGGACCTCACCTCAGATGAGTTCATCCTGGATGAAGTGGACAGTAAGTGTATGTGTGTGTGTGTGGGGGGGGGGGGGGGCTTACCCCTGCACAGCAACCAGTGGGGGGCAGACAGTGATCTGGGAAAGTGGGGGGAAGGCCGTGAGGTGGAGGAGGCCAGGAGTAGTTTGGGTGGATGTAGGCAGGTGGGGGAGCACTGTGGGGTGGGGGTACTGTGGGGAGGTGGGTTTGGGGGACCACTGTTATGGGAACTGACCCGGTCTCCCCTCCCCCAGTTCACATCCAAGCCAACCTGGAGGACTCCCTGGTTCAGGAGGCGCTGAAGACAGTAAGTTGTCCCCCTCCTCCCTCTCCTGGGGCAGGGCCCAGCGGAGCCCCCCCTGCCCAGGTGACTCTCCCCTCTCTCTCCAGGGTGTGGATCTGCGGCAGTACTCCAAGCAGGTGGAACTGGAGCTGCAGCACATTGAGCACGCCTCCATCCGGGACTGTATCCTGCCCCGCGGAGTCCCCCGAAAGCCCACACAGTGTGGGTGGGGGGAGGGGGCAGACGGGGGGAGGGGGCAGACGCGGGGAGGTCCTTGCACCCTGGCTGTACTGCTTCATACCCTGGGGTGTCTCCCTCCACACTGGCAGAGGGGGTGTCAAGGGCCAAACCCCTCCCCAGGAGAAAGAGGAAAGTGGCCCCTCCCAGGGCCTCTCCCAAGCATTCCCCCCATTGCCTGGCTGGCTGGGCCCCCCATGCCCATTTCCTTAGCAGCCTGCCTGCCCTGCAGACATCAAGGAGAGCAAGAACATCACCTCCCTGCACAACCAGATCACCGCCTGTGACGCCATCCTGGAGGTGAGCCTCTGAACCCCGTGGGGCCCCCACCCCTCCAGCCCCCCACCCTTAGGTCACTGCCTGGGTTACCATCCTGGAGGTGAGACCTGGAACCCCATGGGGCCCCCCACAACCTCCTGATGCCCCCAAACTCTCCCCAGAGCACTGTCTGCAGTCCATGTCTCTGACTGGTGTCATCCCCCCCTGTCTCCCTCCTCCCCCGCAGCGCATGGAGCAGATGCTGAGCTCCTTCCAGTGTGACCTAAGCAGCATCAGCTGCGAGATCCAGACGCTACAGGAGCAGTCGGTGGCCATGAACCTGCGGCTCAAGAACCGCCAGGCCGTGCGTAGCCAGCTCAGCCAGCTGGTGGACGAGCTTGTGGTGCCGGCCGCCATGATCAGGTGTGGGGCTGGGCCGGGGGCCGGCCGCCATGATCAGGTGTGGGGCTGGGCCGGGGGCTGGCCGCCATGGTCAGGTGGGGGGCTGGGCCGGGGGCTGGCCGCCATGGTCAGGTGGGGGGCTGGGCCGGGGGCTGGCCGCCATGGTCAGGTGGGGGGCTGGGCCGGGGGCTGGCTGCCATGGTCAGGTGGGGGGCTGGGCTGGGGGCTGGCTGCCATGGTCAGGTGGGGGGCTGGGCTGGCTGCCAGGCAGGGGGATGGGAGGTGTGGGGAAGGCACCATGGGGGGACAGGTTCGGGGCTGGCCGCCATGATCAGGTGGGGGGCTGGGCTGGGGGCTGGCCGCCATGATCAGGTGGGGGGCTGGGCTGGGGGCTGGCCGCCATGATCAGGTGGGGGGCTAGGCTGGGGGCCGGCCGCCATGATCAGGTGGGGGGCTAGGCTGGGGGCCGCCCGCCATGGTCAGGTGGGGGGCTGGGCCGGGGGCTGGCTGCCATGGTCAGGTGGGGGGCTGGGCTGAGGGCTGGCTGCCATGGTCAGGTAGGGGGCTGGGCTGAGGGCTGGCTGCCATGGTCAGGTAGGGGGCTGGGCTGGGGGCTGGCTGCCATGGTCAGGTAGGGGGCTGGGCTGGGGGTTGGCTGCCATGATCAGGTTGGGGGCCGACTGCAATGGTAAGGTGGGGGGCTGGGCTGGGGGCCGGCCGCCATGATCAGGTAGGGGGCTGGGCTGAGCTGAGGGCCTGCTGCCAGGCAGGGGGATGGGAGATGTGAGGAGGGCACTATGGGGGGACAGGCTGGGGGCTGGCCACCATGATCAGGTGGGGGGCTGGGCTGAGCTGAGGGCCTGCTGCCAGGCAGGGGGATGGGAGGTGTGAGGAGGGCACCATGTGGGGACAGGCTGCAGAGAGGTGGAGGAAGGTGCTGGTGGGTAGGGGAGTTTGGGGTGCTGGCCACCACCTCTGGGCTGGATGCGCAGGCTGTGAGGTGTGACCCTGGGATGCCTTTGTCCCTGCCCCCCCAGCACCATCCTGGAGGCCCCGGTGACCGAGCAGGACTTCCTGGAGCAGCTGCATGAGCTGAACAACAAGATGAACTACGTGAAGGAGCAGGCCTTCCGCGAGACCATGGCCTGCACCGATGTGCACCACGTGCTGGACCGCCTGAAGGTCAAGGTGAGCCCCGCCCAGGGAGTCCAGGCTCGGCCCCTCCCCCAGAGCCAGGCCAGCTGGGCTCCGTCTCCCCCAGGCCCCAGCGGTCAGGGGTCACTGGTCAGGCTGCGTCAGCCCCCCTGGGGAATCTCTGTGCACATGGGGTGGCCCTGCTGGTCACAGGGGTGTTGCGGGATGGAGGTGTGGGGGGTGTGGAGCTGTAGGGGGTGGGGAGGCGCTGGGGGGAAGGGGAGGGTGTCCGCGTGGGCTCAGCCTGCCCTGTGCTCCGTGATCCACTCCCCCTCGACCCTCTGCAGGCTGTGACCAAGATCCGGGAGTTCGTCCTACAGAAAATCTACTCGTTCCGCAAACCCATGACCAACTACCAGATCCCCCAGAATGCCCTGCTCAAGTACAGGTCAGCCATGGGGTGGGGGGTAAACGAGAATCTCCCAGAATGCCCTGCTCCAGTACAGGTCAGCCATGGGGTGGGGTCAATCAACGAGAATCTCCCAGAATGCCCTGCTCCAGCACAGGTCAGCCATGGGGGGGAGGTTAATGGGGATTCCCCAGAATGCACTGCTCCAGTACAGGTCAGCCATGGGGTGGGGGGGTCAATCAACGAGAATCTCCCAGAATGCCCTGCTCCACTACAAGTTAGCCAGTGGGCAGCAGGGGCTATGGGGCTCTCCCAGAACGCCCCGCTCCAGTAGCGGGCAGTTCCCCAGACTGACGCGCCTTGGCAGGTTCTTCTACCAGTTCCTGCTCGGGAACGAGCGGACGGTGGCACAGGAGCTGCGGGAGCAGTACGTGGAGACCATGAGCAAGATCTACCTGTCCTACTTCAAATCCTACACCAGCCGCCTCATGAAGATCCAGGTGAGGGGAGCCGGGGAGAGCGGGGCAGCCCTCAGGGTGGTGGTGTAGGGAGCCTCATGGGGCAGGCGTGTGGGGGTGGGGATTCCCACACAGAGTGCTCTGGTTCCCCCCCATGTGAATGACGGGATCGGGATGGGGAACCCCACGCTATGCCCCCCCCGTCTGTCCTGCAGTACTGGGAGGAGGGGCTGGGAACCCCACACTGACCCCCGTCTGTCCGTCAGTGTTGAGGGGAGGGGCTGGGGACCCCACACTGACCCCCCCCATCTGTCTGTCTGTCCTGCAGTACGAGGAGGTGGCAGAGAAGGATGACCTGATGGGAGTGGAGGACACGGCCAAGAAAGATATCCTGGCTCCCCTGTCCCTGGACAGTCGCATTCCCAGGCACCCTGCGGGGCAGGGAAAGGGTGTGGGGCTGAGGGTGGGGGGGCTGGCTGGGAAGGTGACGGGGGGTGGGGCTGGGGGGGGCAGCATCTCCCTGCTCTTTCCCTTGACCCCCGCCCCCCACGGTTTTTCTCAAAGCCGTCCCTGAAGAACCGCAACACGATCTTCACGCTGGGGAACCGGGGCAGTGTGATCGTGGGGGCCGAGCTGGAGGGGCCCATCATTGTGCCCCACGCTGCCCAGAAGAGCGACGTCCGCGTGAGCAAGTGGGGATTCGGGGGGGGGGGAAGGAGATGACAGGGACAGGAGGCTTGACCTGGCTGGGGGGGAGGGGCGGAAGGCTGTGACCTCTTAGGGCCAGTGGATTAGGGGGGTCACTGGGGAAGCAGGTTGGGGGCGGGGCTGGGTGTGTGTCCCTCCCCTCCCCCCCCCCAGCAGTACCCCTTCGAGTCGCTGTCCTGCAGCCGGGGGGGGGGGGGGGGGGCTGTGTCCATCCCCCCCCGGCTAACACGCCGCTCCCCCCCCCCCCGGCAGTACCCCTTCGAGTCGCTGTTCCGCAGCCAGCACTACGCCCTGCTGGACAACAGCTGTCGCGAGTATCTCTTCCTCTGTGACTTCTTCCTGGTGACGGGGCCCAGCGCCCAGGAGCTCTTCAACGCGGTCATGGGCAAGACGCTGGCCATGTTCCTGGTGAGCCTGGGGGAGGGGGGGCTCGGCGGGGGGCAGGCCGGTGGGGTGGAGATGGGCAAGGCGCTGGCCATGTTCCTGGTGAGCCTAGGGGAGGGGGGGCTCGGCGGGGGGCGGGCCGGGGGGGCGGAGATGGGCAAGACGCTGGCCATGTTCCTGGTGAGCGTAGGGGAGGGGGGGCTCAGCGGGAGGCAGGCCGGGGGGGCGGAGATGGGCAAGACGCTGGCCATGTTCCTGGTGAGCCTGGGGGAGGGGGGGCTCAGCGGGAGGGAGGCCGGGGGGGGCGGAGATGGGCAAGACGCTGGCCATGTTCCTGGTGAGCCTGGGGGAGGGGGGGGCTCGGTGGGGGCCAGGCCCGGGGGGCGGAGATGCTGGGGTGTTGCTGCGGGGAGGGCTCGGCGGGGGGCAGGCCAGGGGGGGCGGAGATGGGCAAGACGCTGGCCATGTTCCTGGTGAGCCTGGGGGAGGGGGGGGCTCGGTGGAGGTCAAGCCCGGGGGGCGGAGATGCTGGGGTGTTGCTGCGGGGAGGGGGCGGCTGCTGGAGGCTCTCTGCCCCTTTAACCCCGTGTGTGTGCCCCCCAGAAACACATGGACGCGTACGTGTGCGACTGCTACGACAGCATCGCTGTCTTCCTCTGCATCCACATCGTCCTGCGCTTCCGAGCCATCACGGCCAAGCGCAACGTCCCCGCCATCGACAAGTGAGTGTGGGACCCCCCGCTCTGCCGCTGGTCCCCACAGCCCGTCTGGGGCTGGGAGAGCCCCCCGGAGTCCCAGCTCCCAGCCCCCTGGTCTGACTGCTGGGCCCCACAGCCCCGCCCGGCGCTGGGAGAGACCCGGAGTCCTGGCTTCCAGCCCCCCGCTCTGCTGCTGGGCCCCACAGCCCATCTGGGGCTGGGAGAGCCCCCCCCCCCATCCCACTAGACCCCACTCCCCTCCCAGAGCTGGGGCTAGAACCCAGGAGTCCCAGCTCCCAGCCCCCTGCTCTGACCACTGGGCCCCCACTGCCCGCCCAGAGCCAGGAGAGAACCCAGGCCTCCGGCTCCCCCCAGGTACTGGGACACGCTGCTGGAGATCCTGTGGCCACGGTTCGAGTACATCCTGGAGCTGAACATCCAGAGCATCCAGAACACGGACCCCCCAGAAACTGGGCTTCCTGGACACGCGCCCCCACTACGTAGGGGGGAGGGGCGCTGGGGGGAGGGGGGGATGGGGGTGGGGCTCACCCTGGGAAGGGGGGGTAGTGTTGGGGGGGGGGCTTTGCAGGGTGTGGGGAGTTAGTGGGCGCTCATATGGGGCGAGGGGGGCTAGGGCTGTCGGAGGAGTGGGGGGGCTGGCCTAGGGCAGGGTGAGTAGTTTGGGGGGGTTGAGGTGTCGGGTGGAGGTCAGGGAACTCCAGGGGAGCAGTGTCTGGGGGTCCCTGGGAACCCTGCTGTGCCCTCACACACACCCCCTGTATCCTCCCAGATCACGCGGCGCTATGCGGAGTTCTCCTCTGCCATTGTCAGCATCAACCAGACCTTCCCCAACGAGCGAACCCACACGCTGCTGGGGCAGCTGCAGGTACGGGGGGCCCTGCCCTGCTGGGGGGGGACACAGCACAATGGGGGGTGCAGTGGATACCAGGGTGGGCCCTATGCTGCCAGAGGGCTATGGGTACCAGGGGAA